>NC_137020.1:19486580-19514151 GCF_032717465.1 Coenobita brevimanus | reverse complement strand
GTGAAAATATCCCTTCAGCTTTGGGCTTATACTAATGGATAAAACAATAGTAATATTTACACTGAAGGTTTGACTCTGATATCATGAATATATCATACTGATTATTTAATAACTTGTTTCTCGTACAGAGCCAAGCAAGTGACAAATATGTATATTTGGTTCCACTCCATGACGTCCTGTAGGTTTGAACCAGCGAACACAGAGTGAACAAGTTCGAAACATTTATTTGTTAGCAGGAGAGAGAGAGAGAGAGAGAGAGAGAGAGTAGCGGGTGCCTGTGAATTTTAGAGGAATGAGGTGGAGAAATGAGGTGCTCAGCACAGTTAAACAGGGATTTTTCCTTTTGTTTCGGTTGGCTTTATATGCCTAAATGACTAAATGAAGGTAAATTATGAAATATAATAACTGGATGACGAAGTGGTAATAGGGTCTGGCTAATGGTTGTTTGGTCCAAGGTGTGCAGAGGTAAGCTTAATTCCAGGCAACGGTCGCTGTTAAAAGTTGGATATTTTAGGTCCCACTTATTTTAAATATTCCATGTATATATGTTTACAGTACGTGTATGCCCCTATAGACCTATTTTCACCCCATGAATATTTTTAGCAATGGACATTTTCACCACTCGGAGCACATTCCTCCATGGATCTATTTTCCTTAACCCTTACACCGCGAGCATGTTTCCCAATGTTTTGCGTCTCCAGCGAGGTTATTCGGGCTCCAACAGACTCTCAAAAAATATTTGCCAAAAATCAGTTATTAGTCCTAGAATATTAAAATTAAATATGCATATGGCACATACCTTCAGCTTTCTCCTGGGATGTTTGTTGAGCCTTCGTCGATTACCGTAGGACTTGTGGAGACCTCTGAAGTTGGGTAACGAAGTCTCCACTTTACACTTCCCGACAACCCGTAATATGATTACCACAGCCAGATATTAACACTATAAACACTAATCTATGATTATCAAGTAGTTTGGGATCCATACTCCAAATAAAAACCACTGTGAAAGCTAATGAAAATTACGAGCGCGTATGACCTTCCCCACTTGCGCTAGTTAAGCTGTTTGGTATTCTGTCATTTATTATTCATAAAACCCCCTCACACTTTATATTTCTATTACTATATAACACTTATATATATCTACAGTCTTTATCCATAAGTTTCCTTCAGTAGTATTAGTTTATTGTCACTGCAGGGATTCAATTTCTTTCAGTAAAATACGTAGCATTCACTTTCTCGTCCTGTATACTAGCATTGAGAGTGAATGTCACTTTCATCTTCACTCTCATAACTCATAGTATTCAGACATGCTAGAGTGAAACTTTCACTTTCATTACTCCTAGGGTATATACTCGTATTCTTATAATACTACTCATTTACATTTCTATTTACGTTCTGTATTTTATTTACGTTATTTACATTTCTATTTTATTTACACTGTGTTATGCACTGTCACATGAAGTAACTTATAAAACTATTTTCCACTGTTCACCTATATTTACATTCATTACTTTCCCTTGCTGTTTATACATTATTTACACATTATTTACAATTCCACTTGCACTGTTTTACTCAATAGAAAGATCGTGGTCATTCTTTTATCAATTGTCAGCCGTTTACCTCTTGCCACACGAGGTTTAGTAGGGGGTAAAGGTCACAGGGCCCTTTGCATGGGGGTGAAAAGTCCCTGAAGTCAGCAAGAGCAAACAGACGTACCTCCACATTGGAAGATGAGAGTGAACTGATAAGAGTGGGCCGGGGTGGTGGCCTACCTAGGGAAATCCATTACTGCCAATGTTAGCCTCTTGACAGCAGCTAATATGTAGCAGTGAAATGATTGGCAGGAAATCTAGACAATACATTATAAATTAGGTAGTTCCAGGTGAATGTAAATATCACTTAGGCTTCTCCCTTCCCTCCTTATATGTATATTTATTAAGAAAATGATTATACGGCATATTTCAAGGGGAAATAAACAGCGAAAATTAGCGAACGAGTGCACGTGAGGTGTTGTCAGGTGATAATTAGCCAATTCCAGGTGTATGGCACTCTCACTTACCTTATTTCTTTCTTGTATATATTATTTGGTATAAGAATTGGGCATAGGGCTTATTTCAATGGATGAAATCAGTGAAAAAATTCCAGGGAAGATTTACTTAGTGTAGCACGGCCGGGCAGGCGAGAGGATAGGGTAATGGAGGGGGGGGTAGGGAGGGGAGTCAAGAACGGGGAGAAATGGCTAAATTGTCAACAATGGATAGGAGTATAGATGAGATTAGGAGTGATGACTAGTGTTGGACATTGGCAGTACTGATAGATGATACAAGCCACCACTTGGAAGCCCGGGTGAATTCAAAATAACACAGAATCACAAAAGTGACGCCCCGCGGTATGATCCCTTGCTCCCAAGCGTCACGAAAGTGACGCCCCGCGGTTAAGGGGTTAATGACTTTTTTTTTTTTTTCAAAGACGCCTACTTTTCTACGTAACCTATTTTTCCACGGACCAATTTTTCCGTCGACCTTGAATCTCTCCATGGATGCAGGTTTCCTACATGGTCGTATACCCATGGATGTGTTTTTCATAAATGAACCTATTTTCCTCATAAACCTGTTATCCGACGTGGTTATATCACCCACTGATCCGTGCAGTTGAAACAGACCTCTTTACCAACAGACGTATTGCACGATGGACCTGTTGTAACCCACTGGATATATATATACCTACTTCACCAAAATTCCAGAATAATATCCCCTGTGGACCGATTATCCGGACACTAAACTCTTCCCAACTCAGCCATTAACTCATATCACCTAGTCCAAGTGGTCTGTTTTCCCACAATCCGTCCATCCACCTACACACCCACCCATCAACGCACATACCCACAGCCTTACTCAATACAGAATGTCTCAAAAGTAGGACGACACAAGCCCGTCTCTTGCCTTGTCTACTAGTAGCCCCACCACCCACCCCACTTAAACAATGCACGAACCCCACTCCACCCCACTTAACCAGCCCAACAACCCTTTCCCCTCCCTCTCGCTCACCCATTCCACCTAATCCGCCTGTGAAACAACCAGCCTACACTAACCAATCCACCCACCCAGTCACCAACCGACCAACCCGCATACCATGCTCCACAAGTCAGATGACTCTCAATTCAACACACACACACACACACACACACACACACACATAGGCGGGGTGGATTTCCTTACACGAAAGATGAGTCTCACCGCTTAACTCAGTCTGTCGGCACAAAATAGTACCGGGTACTCTTTACAGGGAGTTTGCCAGGCCGTAGATAAGGGGTTTCATTCCGGCTACATACACATGATTTTATGTGATACGAGTAAATAAGGTGCTCGTGCTAAACAGGGAATTTTTCCTTTGGCTGATGAAGGAGTTTAATCCCAGGATAACGTCTCATCATAATGAAAGATGGGTTTTATTCTGGGTAATGCCAGTTGACTTTGTCAAATTATTAGGCAGTCTGCGTAACTTCTGTTAAATGCCTTATGTTCTCATTTTTTTCTCTCTCTGGTGGTTGGCACCTGGAGATTTTTGGCAAACTCATGAGTATTTTTCTCATTAACTAGATATCTCTCTCTGGACAGAGAGGCAAATTACTTTCTTAAGCGCAGTTTTTTGTTAAACCAACAGCATTTATCTCCTAATTCATTACTTCAACGAAAGCAATCCTAAAAAAAATTATCACAAAGCAATGCAAGTTCTAGTGACTGATGAAAGAAATAATCACACTGAGGCCTGTTTTCAATGGATCACAGAAATCCAGGGTTTCTCATCCCTTGCATTTCCCTGTGCCAGTCTGCCTCCACCTCATTATTCCAAAATTCACAGGCACCCATCATACACGCTCTCTCTCTCTCTCTCCTGTTAACAAATGAATGTTTCGCACTTGTTCACTCTGTGTTCGCTGGTTCAAACCTATAGGAAGTCTTGGAGTAGAACCAAATATATATATTTGTCACTTGCTTAGCTCTATACGAGAAACAAGTTATTAAATAATCATTATGATATATGCGTGTTATCAGAGTCAAACCTTCAAAGTAAATAGTACTATTGCTTTATCCACTAGTACAAGCCCAAAGCTGAAGGCATATTTTTCGACAGAAATGCATCAAAGGCAACTTCTGTGCTCATGAATGCGACGCTGCCACATTCACGGGTTGGCTGGACGAGGGTGGCTAAGAACTCCTGACCGCAATAGTACATATATATATATATATATATATATGCTTTACTCTAGGCAGCAGAAGCACCTTACCAATCATTTCTTCTAAATAGTCGGTTATATATTTTCTGATTATTTCTGGGGTGGTAAATGAACGTTTTTTGTTCAATGTTTCCCCACTGCTTTTAGCTATGTTCCACCGTGTCAGTTCTTGTGTGATTTCTCAGGGTAATGATGGATGCGCCTGTCATTAACCCGCCCCATCCCGACATTTTCTGGGCAGTGGTACGCCCCAGTCCCGACATTTTTGGATTTTTTTTTTTTTTTTGGCTCAAACATCCGCTTTTGGTGAGAAACATCAAAAATTCATAGAGAAATCACTCACCTGAGGTTTAAAATACTCACTCCAGGTAGGAGTACCTCCTTACCTTACAGGGTTTTCTATCAGGCTGGCTACAAATAAAACGAGTTCAATGGGAGGATAACTATTCTACACCACTCATAAACGGTATTTATTTATTTATTTGGTACGAATTTATATGTAGTACGAGAGTATATTGGTTTTCAAACGGTAATATAGGCATTATAAGCATTGTTTCACTCACTAACTCAGCACCATTCCTGACCTTTTTTTGCCACATTACCTGATCATCATTTCTGACTGTTTCTTCCTCTAATGTTTGTCCTCCATATTGTCATAGATTGGGGAATCACTCTGGCCCTGAATTTCGTACCGTGGCATGACATGGCTTTACTGCCCAGGTCACTGATAACAGGTGAATTGCTGAGAAAAGGTCATGCAGGGGGGTGGAGGAGGTCATGCTGGATAAGGCATTGTCCCTGCCTGGCATCTTGTAGAGCAGGGGTTCCCAACCTTTATTTACCCATTACCCCATTTTCCACACCTCCCTTCACTCATTACCCCTCATTGCTTATGTTTCCACAATTGCATTTTAGCTGCTTAACATTTTGATGCCTAGATTTTAGTTTGAATGTAGGACTTAATTAAAGGTTAGGCTAAAACCAAGAGAGTTATTGCAAGGAGTAATTTATTTTTATTATTAACACTGATACCAAATAAGACTTTAAACATTCATCTCTGAATTTTAGTATAGGTCTGAAAGTCTATCATAACTGGTATGATTTTTAGATTTTTTTTTCTTTTTGTTACCTCCCCCATTACCCTTCACAAAAGACCAAATTACCCCACTTGGGGTAATTTACCCCAGGTTGGGAACCCCTGTTGTAGAGGAAGGTATCCCGTGTATACGTGCCAAAAATCACTCGCAAAAATTGAAAATTGTGCAAATTAGGGACCTTGCAATGTTGCCGCATTAATTTACATCTCCGGGATATGAGTGCACATCATGTGAGGACGTGAATTCACGTCTCCGGGACGCGGCTCGTTAATGACGATGTCCCGGACACCTTTTTGTACTCCATCACGGTTCACAATAAACTGGGATTTCCACGACTTACGTTAAAAGAAGTGAAAAGAAGATAACCTACCTAGGGAATAATATTCTTCTGTGATCTAGCCTCATACCACATAACCTATCCATAGATGAACAAATATTACATTAATCACCATCACCTAACAAAGTAACATATCGTAACCTACTGGTGCATAAGCTAACCTAATCTAACCACACCTAACCTAATGGTTTAACTAAATCAAATCTAGCCTAACCCAACTATGCCTAACAATTTAATCTAATCTAACCTAATCATCCCTAACCCAACCTCGATTTCAGAAATGGCAAACGAAATCCACCCCACAGCATAATCGTCAGTAAAGCAAAAGGGATATGGATAACAAGGAAACAATGTCAACATAGAAACAAAATCATTTACACCCATAAAAGTAGTAAAAAAAGAAAACAAAGGAAATGAAAAGAGTAAATGATTTTGGGTACAGTTGAGTAAATTTGGGTGTCTTTTCCATTAAGCCTACGTCGGAAACAATTACATGTATGGCTTAACTCTTTCATACACAGTGACGCGTTTGGCGTCATTAGGGTCTTTCCTCGTAAATGCACAGTGACACTTTTAGCGTCATAAAAGCAAGAAAAAAATTGCTGAAAATTTAGTTTCCGGTCGATCTGCACAATTTTTGGAGGAGTCATAGCTGGCCCGGCTCTCATTGAAAGTAATGAGTCAGCACTTTGGGTCCCGAGACAGGTTTATTAGTACCACACTGGCTGTCAATGGGGAAGGTACTGTGCGGTCATGTCCCTTTAAATCTCCTCTATTAGCCCCGTCCCGGCAGCGCGTCATTTTTCACTATACCGATACTGGTAGTGCTTGTGTCTACTTTTTGGGCACTATTGTCATTATATTTGGTGTTTGCAGTAGAAAATTAGGTGTTTGTGAATTGTTGCTGGCTTTTTTTGCTGTTGGGCCAACGAAGATTGTGCTACTGTTTTTCACCGTGGCCCCGCAACTTCACTGCCTCTACCCTGCACCAAATGTGAGTAATCAACCATACAAACAATGACAGTGAATCAGGTGAATATAGTGTGCAATAGCTAGCAAGCAAGGAAATGGTGAAACATGAAGCAGCTAGGGGAAGGCGGGAAACAGCCGTACGACCAGTGGCGTCACCAGAGGTTAGATTTTGGGGGGGCTGTAGCCCTGGTGTATGTAGAAGGGGGGGGGCGAGCGAAGCGAGCCTATGCAGCTGGGGGGTACAAAGGGGGGGGTGCTGTAAGCCCCCCCCCGGAAAATTTTTTGGAAATTGAGCAGCTTTAGGGGCATTTTTGAGGCCTATAGATGAAGAAAAAGTAAAATAAGGTCTCATAGGCTATTAATAAGAAACTTCAAGGGCACATGAATATTGATAGGCCTAATACCAGGTATCAGTAAGCCTTATAACGTGTACAAGGTAACTGTATAAAGCTTTTTTGCAGATAATAGTTTTTCTTCAATTGCTAGTATTATGTGGTATCATAACGGTTTCTTAGTCTTACCATATTAAATTTGATAATTCAAAGAAGCTCTTTATTCAATGTATATATATAGATATAATTGCCAAGATTTATCTTCCATTACTTGTACTGTGATAGGAAAACAAAGCCATTCACAAAAAAACAAAAATTATAAAATATTATTCTAAAACAAGTAACTCCAATTCATAAAGCAATTACATTATAAAACCATCTTGATAAACTAAAATTACAAAAAAAATTGTATTCTATAAGAACTGATATCCTCCCATACAGTGACATAAGGCAATTTAAGATATGTACGAAAACGAAAATAAAAATGAACTTGGGCTTTCTTTTAGAGGCTATTTATACAATAGCAATGTTTCTTTCCACTACTTTAAATTGAAAGTAACATACTGTTATGAAATAATAACGTAGTGAGTATGAATTAGTCTGAAAGAGAGAGTGGGGAAGAGAGCGGGAGTTAGCGATGGGGATAGTTAGTGTGTGTGTGTGTGTGTGTGTTGCCTACATCTAGCTGACAACCTTATTTATCTTTACTTAATTTAAATGATTGATAATTAACTAGCAAATTCCTGTCTAATGATTGCATATTACTAATAATTAATAACTAATAAACTACTGATGTAATGTAGAACAAACATCATTAATCCTTTAACTGCGGGCATTGTTTTGACCCTACTGTCCCCCCCCCCCCGTGGGGGTTCCAGCCAAAATGTAAACAAACATTTAAACTTTTATAACTCTGCACAAAACAAAGCTAGGGCAAAAAATAAGGTACCATTAGAAAGTAGTAACCTTCAGCTTTGCAGTGATGTAGGTTTCATGACTGTGTGGACTTTCATTGGACGGGCAGTGCCGTTAGAAGTGAGCAATCTAAAATCACTGTTTTTCGACCCACACACCAGTACCAAATGCCAACCACACTCTGATAATAATACTATAAACATATATGAACACTGCACATATGATAAACACCCACTCTGTGTTCACTGAGGTAGGTAAAAGACACTGTAATAACCTGCACTTTACTGCCATGTCAGCACCATTGTCACGCACAAAGCTGGAAAGAGACTGATGCGTGTTTGGGCAGGGGTGGGGGGACCCCCTGAGGTGGGAGGAGGGAGGTGGGGGGTCGCTGGAGGGAAAGAACTTAATAGCTACTTTCCCCTGAAACAATTGGCATGCTGAAAAAATGCTCAGTATTCAAAATGTTCACGAACATTCCAAAATGACACCCGCGGTTTGGTCCAGTTTTTTCAATGTCATTCTGGAATGACACCCACAGTTAAGAGGTTAATTGACAGAATTGATGAAAGTATTATTTTTCGTCATTAATAAATACAACCAAACCGTCGGCATATCTGTATGTACTCACCGACTCCAGACCTGTATTCGTTGCGTGAGTAGCGAGGAGTGCGGTAACACGTGAAGTAGTGGTGCTCTCAGTTCCGCTGCTGGCTAAAAAAAAGTAATGACGTAACCACCATTGCTATTAAAATAGTAGTGGTGCTACATAGCGCCGCTACTAATATCAGCTCTATTCCCAGCTTTGTAAATTTGGTGTTGAAATATACTGTGTTTCTCATAAAGTGATAGATTTAGTTATGTCTCATTTGAAATAAAACCGTAAGCAGTGCCATACCCCGGGACAACCAAGATCGGCTCATCCTCGTTTGCACGGTCATGAAGTACCTCATTCAGCAGTTCCAATCCATGTACCAACCCGAAGGGCATCTCAGCCCATCAAGTACGGCATCAAGCTCTACATGATGGCTTTGTCTTCCCTGAGCAACATATGAAACCTCGAGGTCTGCATGGGGGTGCAGCAGACCCCCAAGAACACCGTACGGGGCCTCTTGGAACCGTTGAAGGACCAAGGCTATAAGTTGTTCATGGACAACTACTACAATTCTGTGGCCCTGTGCAAATAACTCTTCACTGCAGTGATTTACGTGTGTGGGACCCTACGGCTGCCTAGAGGATCACCACGCCACATGTAGGCCATAGCCAGGGCTAAGAGCTTGCCTGAACAGGGCATGGCGTACAGGCACAAGAACAATGTGTTTGTCTTGCTGTGGAGGGACAATCACATTGTCAACATGATGTCCACCTTCCACAGCACCAACACCATTCTGAAGAGGGTTCAAGGGAAGCTGCTGGGTCATGACAGGAAGACAACCTATGTGGAGAAAGTTGTCAACAAGCCCGTCGTTGTGGAGAACTACAACAAGTACATGGGTTGGGTGGATCATTTCAATCAGATGGTCCAGTACTACCCCATCCAACAGTGAACCATCAAGTGGAAGAAGAAGATCCCATTCTACCTCATCTTCAATGCGTTTGCCTTGTACAAAAAGTACAGATGCGGGACAGTAACTCTTCATGAATTTGTGGACCAGATCATCTATGATCTTCTGCATTTCTATGAAGAGGATTGGCCCGCATCTGGACATGATCCACCACACCCCAGACCTTCCAATGCAACGGCCAGCACCACCAAGACCTGGCACCCACCAAGCACAGGCACCAACACCAGCACTGCCTGCAGGAGGACCACCACGGGTGCCATCACTGCCACCAGCACCGCATGCAGGAGGACCACCACAGGTGCCATAACTGCCACCAGCACCGCCTGCAGGAGAACCTCCACAGGTGCCAGTTCCGCCACAACCTCCAGTTGTTGGTACATCGGGAGAACCCATGCCTGGGCCTGCAGCTGCTCCTCCCGCACAACAGGACCATGGAGCACCAGGGCATCCAATCAAGCGTCACCGTGTGATTGACAACAACGTCAGGTTGGACCACACTCTGGGCCATCACCGGGCAAGGATCCCCAGTGGGAAGAGGCTCAGGTGTACCCTGTGCTTCAAGTTGGGGGTGAGGAAGGACACAAGGAACATGTGTCCTGTATATGATGTGCCACTCTGCGTGGGTGATTGTTTTGAGCAGTACCATGCTGAGCGATACCTTCACTAGTGGAGCGCGTGCGCGCGCACACACACACACACACACAGCAGCTACCAAGGAGAACAGATGTGCGCCGACAGCGATCCATACCGAGCCAGCACGGCCAGTGGCATTACCCAAATTAATATCTTTATATGAGTCAAGCTCTGTACCAGGTTAGACTAAATGATTTTTTATTATTAAAAAAAAAAATAAGAAGAAGTTTAAACAAGACTTGTTCAAACAGAAAAGAGGACCGAGCAGTGAAAGAATGCACTCAGTCAGCTGATTGTTTGTTTAGACTACAACTGCCCCAGGGAATGGAAGTACTCTGTGCTTTTAGTACTGCAAAATGGCCATATACTTTAGTAAAGCAAATTTGGAAAGGAAAAGGGATAAAGGTAGAAAGCAAGATGATGATTTCTACCAAGAACTGGTTGAAATGGAGACTCACAACAGACTGGTTGAACGTGTACACAAACTGGAGATGGCTTTCCAGAATGAAATTGATGAAATAAAGAAGCAGATGCACTTGCAAAAGAAGAAATAGAAAAACTAGGAAGGGAAGTCAACAAGAAAGACACAACAATCAGTGAACTAACAGTGGAATTGAGTACACTTAGGAGGAAAATGAGTGAAATGGCAAGTACAGTAGTCAATCACGAGAGTATTATGGAAGAGTTCAAAAATGATACAGAGAAAATTAGGCAAGTAAGCAGTCTGATAGACCAGAGCAGTGATACTGAGGAGAAGATAACACAGGTGAATGAAGCTGTGCAAAGCTACAAAAATGATGTGGAAACCACATATGCTGAAATAGTGAAAGTAAGAAAGACTTAGAAACAAGGGTGGAAGAAAAAAGCATTAAAAAGGAAGTGAAAAGAATAATCCAAAACAATCCAAAGTTAGTCAGAGATTCAGTAGATATCAACAAATCTATAGTAATCACTGGTATAGAAGAGGAAGAAGTAAAAAACAAGATCACAAGAGACAAAAAGGAAATGGCAAATGTAATGAGCTTATTGAAAGAAGTATCAGAGGAAATCTGTAGTAAAGACATAAAGGAACACAAAAGGTTAGGGAAATACGAGAAAAGCAAGTCGAGACCTCTAAAGGTAACTTTCCAGAGTGTAAACACCGTGGAGGAGATACTAAAAAATGCAAAGAATCTTATGGAAAAAGAGGAGTTCAAAAATTTATGGATAAAAAGATGCCTAACACAAGAGAAACTGGAATTACTGAAAGAGAAGAGGGAGGAAGCAAAAACAAAAAATGAGGGAAGATCAGAAGAGGAGAAGAAGAAATTTTCTTTTACAAAGTAATAGGATTGCAGGTACGAAAGTGGTACATAAACAGGAGGGAATAAAAAGGAGGAAGGTAGTAGAACCATGTCATGACAAGATGATAAAGTTGATGTACTCAAATGTGGATGGAATGGTATCTAAATTACTAGAGATGAATGATTATGTCAGAGCAAATGAACCACATATAATATGCCTAACTGAAACAAAATTAACACCAACGATATCCAATGACATATTAAACTTAGAGGAATACAATATATGGAGAAGAGACAAAAACTTTAAAAAGGAGAAGGAATTATAATATTACTAAGAAAAATCTAAAAGTCAATGAAATAAAACTAGATATACCCTCACAAGTAGAACTGATTGCAGTAGAGATCAACACATCTGAAGGGAAAGTAATTGTAGCCAATTTGTACATGCCACCCAGATCAAACACATGGGAAAGAGACGAATATAAGGACCTGGCAGAGAGTACAATTCAGAGTTTAAGAGCATTACTACATAAAATGGAAGAGAAATCGGAAAGAATTATACTAACTGGAGATTTTAATACAAATATAAATTGGAATACTCTAGATATAATTAGCCAAGAAAGCTGTTGGGACCAAAAGCTCCTGGATCTCGTGCAAGAGTTTTTCCTAACGTAACATGTGAAGGAAACCATCAGAAAAAGAGGACTCAATGTACCTTCAATACTAGATCTCATATTTACTAGGCAAGAAAATGGTATTGACAGTTTAATATATCACCCTCCACTCGGCAAAAGCGATCATGCAGTACTAAATTACAACTTCAGGATAGCATATGACATAGTTAACAGCAATGAAAGTTACAAAAAAAGCCTAAACTATAAAAAAGGAAATTATCAAGACCTAAAGAAGTATTTCTTAGAAGTTTATTGGGAAAATGAGCTTAGAGGACAAGATTTAAATGCTGTATATAAAAAATACTGTGAATGTTATGAAATAGGAGTCCAGAAGTATATCCCACAGCACAAAGAAGTAGATAAGAAAATACAGAAATGGTTCAATACAGAATGTAAAAAAATCAAAAGAAGAGATTTGTTGTGGAATAGATACAGAAGACACAATAGTGAAAGGGCATGTAATAATTACAAACAGGCAAGAAACGATTATACAAGAATAAGGAGGGAAGCCCAAAAACAGTTTGAGGAGGATATAATAAATAAAAGTAGTGATCAAGCAAAGCTATTTTACAGCTACATCAGAAGCAAAACCAAAGTAAAAGATATAATACAATTCATTACGGACCTATAAACAAGAGAAAGATATTTGTGAAGCACTAAAAAAGAATTTCCAATTAGTTTTTACAGAAGAAAAAAATTTTGAGAGGGACTATGTGGAACATGCATGTCTACACATACTACCAGATACACAAATATCAGAAAAAGTAATACAGGAGGAGTTAAGTAAATCAGACAGAGGAAAAGCATATGGTCCTAATGAAATTTCATGTTGGTTGATACGAGAATGGGCAAAGGAGTTAAGTAAACCATTATTTTTAATTTTCAAGAAATCCTTGAGTCAAGGTAAACTACCTGATATTTGGAAGAAATCAAATATTGTTCCCATATTCAAGAAAGGGAATAGACAAAATCCACTCAGCTACCGACCAGTATCACTGACCAGTGTTTTAAGCAAGGTATTAGAAATGCTTATAAGAAAAGCTTGGGTAAATCATCTAGAAGAACACAGTATAACAGAAAGAGAGTTTGGTTTCAGAAAAGGAAAATCATGTGTTACTATTCTGTTGAGCTACTATGACAGAGTAACAGACACAACACAGGAAAGAGAAGGATGGGTGGACAGTATCTATTTAGATTTCAAATGACACATTACCACACCAAAGACTTTTATGGAAACTGTACCATCAAGGAGGAATTCGAGGCAAACTGTTTTGTTGGATGCAAGATTTTCTCATAAAAAGAGAAATGAGAACAGTACTAAGGGGAAACTACTCATCATGGAAAGAAGTGACTAGTGGAGTACCACAGGGTTCAGTGCTGGCACCAATCATGTTTTTAGTGTACGTAAATGATATAAACAGTAACACTGGAAATGAATGCTATCTAAATGTGTTTGCAGATGACGCAAAAATACAAAGGAGAATTACTGACACAGACTCTTGTAAAGAGCTACAAGAAGAATTAAATGAACTTCATGAATGGAGTAATACATGGCAAATGAAATTCAATGTGGACAAGTGTCATGTAATCAGGTTTGGTAAAAGTGGAAAAAGACCTGATTGGGATTATACGTTAGGAAATAAAACCCTACACACATCAGAAAGAGAGAAGGACCCTAGGTGTGATTAGCAATAACAGACTATCTCCGGCTGACCACATCAGCGAGAAGGTACGGAACATGTATGCACTGCTTGCAAATATGAGAATAGCATTCACATACATAAATGAAGACATGCTAAGAAGGATAATAACATCATTCATCAGACCAACCCTGGAGTATGCATCAGTAGTCTGGAGTCCTCATCTCAAAAAACACATAGACAAGATTGAAAAAGTTCAAAGGGCCGCTACAAGATGGATACCAAGCTTAAGGGATCTAAGCTACGAAGAAAGACTAAATAAACTGAATCTACCAACACTACAGGGGAGAAGGAAAAGAGTTGACATGATAATGCTATATAAATGCACATGAGGGAAGGAGAAAATAGACATAAATGATTACTTAACATATGGGGAAGCATCAGCAAGAGGACACTACAAAAAACTGCATAAGAAGAGAGGTGATAAAGAAGTAAGGAAATTCAGTTTCCCAAACAGAGCAATTGATCAATGGAATGCACTACCGAATGAAATAGTGTGTGCCAAAACAATTCACAAATTTAAGGATATGTACGATAAATATGGTTTAAGACACGGGACAGTACGAGCTTGACTCATTCCTGTAAAGGTACAATTAGGTAAGAACACACACACACACACACACACACACACACACACACACATACACCGCTTGTTTGCTCAGTGGTAGCGTTCTCGCTTGCCATCTGGCGGACGGGAGTTCGCGCCTCGTTCAGGCTGCGAAAAGTTTCACTGACGAAGTGGGCGGTTACTGTACCCCTGGAGCAAGAGGACGGGTGTGTGAGTGTGTGCAGGTCACAGCCTTGCCCTTAGATCGGACTATTTGAGCTCTCAGCTCCCTTCCGGGAGGGTAAAAGCTGACGATCACGACCATCAATGATTCTGACCGGTGAATTACACACACACATAGTACAAACCTCCTCACCTCCAAACCCATCTGGTCCTGCAGGAAGAGCGTCGCCACTGGAGAAGTAAATGATTTTCTTTTTTTTATTTATCTATATACCTATCTTTATGTCAGTATATTTACACATACATATATACTGTATATATATATAGTTATTTATATCAACACAAATGACAGGGAAATAAGTACAGCTTCAGTTTCAGTTGCTAGCAACAGGTGTAGTGTTCATGTGTGGTTTCAGAAACGACTAAAAAAAAAAAAATAAATGTAATTTTACAATAATAGTTGGAATAAAACCATAAAAGCATACCTAGCAAGCATAAAAATGTTTGTGCGCTATGGGAGAATAACGTGGCCGCAGCTGATGGCAGTTCAGCGCAGGTGGGTACACCGTAGTTTTTTGCATTTTTCTAAAAAGTATGAGGGGTAAGAGAACCAATATGATCTCAAATGAAAGCCCATGCAATTCTGCATAAGATGATGAAATAAAAACATAACATTGCCAAGAAACGTTTTTCGCTAGAGCTCCCCAAATAAAAACTCTGTTGTCTGTCGGAAATAGGTTTTACTTTTTCACTTACTACTCAAAAACCATAACTCGTATCACAATGCCAACCATCCCATTCGAAAGCTAATAAAATAATCTTACAAATGATGTATAAAATGTAGAGATAGATTAGTAAACATTCGAGCTATGATGTTGAGAAGGGAGATGAATGTTCCTGAATGTTTATTCACACCACCCTAATGTACGCATAGTTGTTGTTGTTTTTTTTTTTTTTTTTTTTTTTTTTGCTTATCGTGTAAAACAAACATCGACGAATAGGAATATATGGATTTTGTGGTAAAATAAATATGTTTGGGTGGCAAAAATAGGCCGAAAATACATTTTTTTGGAGTACACAGTGAGCAAGGGGGGGGGGGGGAAGGGAAAAAGGCCGATGCGTCGAGAAACGCGAAACTTATTAAAACTTAATGTGAGCGAAAGGGTTAAGGAAGGTGATGATAACAAGGGGAGAGGGGGAATTCAATTGGAAAAGGTCATTTATCACCCTGAAAACCAAACACAGCAAACAGAAAACAAACGGTACGAATACGAATTGAATTGGTAAGGTCTTTCTGCTTCTTGTAGTATAGCATACATTTACCACCACCATCACCATCGTCATCAATCATTGCAAGTCCACTGCTGAACAAAGGCAAATTTCTCCATCTCATCTCATAACCTCCTGTCTAGCCTACACTAATAATTTTTTGGAGTCAAGTCAATCAGCCTCTTGCTCCATCGGTTATCCCTGGCTCTTGATACATGGCCTGCCCACCTCCATTTCTGTTCTTTTATAACTTCTGTAACGTCTTTGACTTTAGCCTGCTTTTTCACACAACTTGATCTTTTCCTGTCTCTTAATAATCTTTCCAACATTGACCTTTCCATTGCTCTTTCAGTATGGATTAATTGATTTTGCATCGATTTTTGTTAATTTCCAGGTTTCACAACCATACGCCATAACTGGAATTATACATTCGTTATAAATACCTTTCGTTTCATACATGCTGGCAAGTTACTTTTCATGATGTCTGTTTACCGAAAGCTTTCCATCCAATTATAATGCGTCTCCTTACGTTGCTATCATGGTCTTTCGTTGGTTTTGGTATTTGCCCCAAGCAATTGTACTCCTCGACTTCAAGAATTTCTTCGCTTATTCTGATGACGCTCTTTGTTGTATTTAGATTTAACATTGCTTTAGTTTTACTCCGGCCCAATTTGAGCCCTACTTTGAGACTTTTTATACTTAGGTCATTTACCATTTCTTACAATGTCTCTGCTGTTTTGGATATTAGGACAACGTCATCTGTTAATTTTAAATGGTGTATGTTCTCTCCATCTATATTTACTCCTTTGTTCTCCCAGTCTAGTTTTCTGGAAATACTTTCTGGGCATGTTGTAAATAACTTTGGTGAAATTGTATCCCTCTGACGCATGTCCTTCTCAATCTTAGTTTTTTCCCAGTCTTTATGTAATTCAACTATAGCAGTTTTACAATGTTCTCATGTATCCCTTGTTCCCGCAATGAATTTATATTTACTATTTGTTCCACTGAACCAAAAGCCTTTTCGTAATCAACAAAACCTATGCACAGTGATTTATTATATTCTATAGTTTCTCAATGAGCTTATTCATGGTGTGTAGATGATCTGTAGTCGCATACCTGCTTCGGAATTCTGCCTGTCCAAGAGGTTTGTTTTCTTCCAAATGTCTTGTTTTTCTGTTCTTAAGGGATTTAATGAGGAGTTTGTAAATAACTGGTGATAAGCTAATGAGTCTATAGTTACCAAGATCTTTTGAGTCGCCTTTTTGTAAAGTAATATAACTTTTCCATTACACCATATTCCGGGAATTTACTACATTATATACTGAATAAACACGTAAGCGAGCCTGTTTTGTACTTCTACTTCTGCATCCTACAGTAAATCAACTACTATTCCATCTTCTATGGCCTTCCCTCTTTCATCCTCTTAAGAGAAATGTTTAGTCCGTCTGGTGTTGCCTCAGGTATTTCACTTATGTAAACTGAAAAGTTAGCTATTGATACTACTGTCTTTGACGCATACAGTTCTTCGTAAAAATCTTCATCTCTCTTACCATCCTATGTCAACAGTTAATGACTTCGCCGTTTTTGTCTTTCATCAGTATAATTTGCCACACTTCTAGTATCATTTTATTTCGGACCTGTTTCAGATTTTTTCCTTCAATGATGGTTTCTTTGATCTGATGCATGATTCTCTTTCTTATTTCTTCTCCCTGTATCTTGTTGATAAACTTATTTAATTCCACTCTTTCTATTTCATATATATATTTTTTAATTTATTTTCATCATCTCTCTTCTTTTCATGAGCTCGAGGGTCATTTTTACCCTTCACCTGACAAAGTCAGAGGACAGTGCTGTTATCACTGGGATCAGTAGGTGTCCGTTCGTAGAGTTGGGCGGCAGGGCGGCTGGCCAGGCACAGAGATTTCTTTTCAGTGTTCACTATAACGTCATGAAATTTCACACGGCTATGTGTCTTATAGTGAAATGGTGCACTTTGACAGGTAGAATGCTGTGTCTTAAGTAATTTTTTTAAATAATAAAAATGAAATCGTTTCCACTCCAGGACTCAGAAACTGTTACAGGTACAGGCTTCAAACTCTCCAGGAATGTGTTAATATGTCTCCTAGTGCCTTTTGATAGAATGCCATGAGATTATATAATATTATGAAACTGCAAAAATGCATAAAATTTATTATTTTGATTAATTGTTTTTTTTATCACCACTTTCCAACTATTATACATAGGAGGCAGAAACTGTACATGACAAATTATTAGACGAATATCTAATTATGTACGAAGTTTCATGACTGCACCTAGTATGTAATTATGAAAAATGGCTGCCTAAATGGAAAAAAAAAGCATGAGTCATAATTTCATCAAATCTGCTCATAACTTCTTTATTATCATGGATAAACTACTGAAATTTTTAAGCATTACTGTTTTTGTGTTATTGACGGGGGGGGGGGGTGAGAGCCATTATCCGCTTGGTTAGGTGGGCAGGGAGGTGGGGGGTTTGTGCTTGGTCACATGGAGGGTTACAATAGCAAAGCATTGCCTGTATTTTAATACTTGTTGGCTTTGGTTCTGTTTGTTTTCACTAATACCTTCACTGATTCTCTTATTAGCTTCCTTAATCTATCACTCAGCTTATCAGCATCACACTTATCACAGCTTAAGAGTCTGAAATCTGCTCGTTATTTTTAATTGAAAGACTGTTTTCTTTTCGCCTACTTCTATTGGGCATATGTTTTTATTTTTAATCAGGTTCTTTCCTTCACTTCTGAAACTGAATCTGGCTGTACAACCCACCATTCTATGGTTACCTCCTATATTTACTTTGTTGATAACTATGACATTTATGATCGAGTTGTTCTTATTTGCTATAATGAAGTTGATTTCATTTTTTCCCTCCATTTGGACTTATGCAGGTAAATTTTCTCCCTGTTCTTTTGTGAAAGAATGTTTTCATTATCTTCATGCTATACATTTCATCAGTGTTTATCACCATTTCACCTCTGCCATTCCTCTCTCCTACTCCGAATTATTCCATACTTGCTTCTCTGTTTCCCGATCTGCCGTCTTTTACACTGAAGTCTCCCATGAGGATAGTATATGTTGTTTTTTATTCTTGCATAATCTGGGAGATGTTGTCGTAGAATGTTTCTTCCCCTGAGCTTTGAGAAGTCGGTGCATATATCTGTATTACTTTCAGGGTATATTGTTTGCCTATACAGTATTTACAATCCACGCTATTCTGTCAGATACACTAATAAATTTAACAATATTCTCTGCAAGATTTCTGTCATTTAGGAATCATGTACCACTAGCTCTTTCATTCTGCCTTCCTTTGTAATAAGATAGGTGGTTGCTGTCTTGGAGCTGGATTAATATTTTTTCTTTTCTGTGGCTCTCACTCAGACCTACAATATCCCAACTAATGTTTTCTAATTCAGTCATGAAGGTATCAGGTTTGTAATCCTTTGCAAGACGTCTTATATAGTATGTGTGGATCTTCATGGATTTCAGTTTGTTTAAAATCCCGGTCTCTGATTTGCCAAGACAGTGCCTACTTACTCTCGGTGGCACACTGCCCGTAAGCACAGGAGGCAGTGCGGTTAGACCTTTATAGACGATGATCCAACAGGAACGCGCATCAAATCATTAACAATAGATTTCATGTCTGGCTGGAGGTATTATGGCAAATAACCTCGTCTCCCTGCCACATAGTTTCTATTTAGATGTAATTTTTGTGCCACCTTACTCAGTATATCCGGTGGAGCCCTATATATCTGTAGGGGGTCCCACGGTCCTCGCCGTCTAAGACGGTACCTCGCATTCTGCAAGGCCTTCCCTAATGAACTACCTGGGGACGCGTTAGGTAGCAGGGGGATCCTTCCCTTCGTTTTGCATATATATATATATATATATATATATATATATATATATATATATATATATATATATATATATATATATATATATATCACAAAACTTTACATAATAGCCGATATTTACCGGTGGTACATTTTAGTCAGGGTGAGACCCTGAAAGTTCACTCCTACGTGCCGTGGGGGGGGGGGTATCCTTGGATGTCCTGGTCAAAGCTTTTTCTCAGTCATGATTTTTATCCAAGGAATACAACATTTAGACATACATTCTGGCCACATTTTTTGGCAGGATGGGATCTCCATGACCATCCCCACGGGGGACAAAGATTTTTACAAAGGCACAGGAAATTTTGCAATGGTAGACCTTCACCATATTCTAGTATTACTTTTTTTTTTTACCATAGCTCGGCCAAGAGAGAGTTAACACATTATAGTTAATAACTTTGTGCAAAACAATATATATATATATATATATATATATATATATATATATATATATATATATATATATATATATATAAAATTTATAAAAATGCCATAGAAAAACCTATTATATGCAGAGGAGCTCCGTAACGAACTACTTCTAAGACAGAATCTGTTAAAATTACTTTTTACCATGAGAGTAGAAACAAAGAAACACCTGAGAAAAAATGCAGGTCACCGTCCTCCTTTCGGGGGATTGGGATGAAAGTCAGGGATGTTTGTATAACTGGGCAGCTTCATCACTTAGTCAACATCGGTGCCACCACGTGAGGGCGCCTCCTTCCCAGTTCAAGCGTCAGATGAAGGTAGAGTCAGTGTCAGCAGTTGTGTCACATGAAGGTACAGTCGGCGTCAGTACTTGTGACAGTTGGAGGCACAGTCAGTATCACTAGTTGTGTCAGATGAAGTTACAGTCGGTGTCAATAGTTCTCAGATGAAAGTACAGTCGTGTCAATAGATGTGTCAGATGAAGGTACAGTCGTGTCAATAGATGAGTCAGATGAAGGTACAGTCGGTGTCAATAGTGGTGTTAGATGTAATGAATGCAAGACTGTAGCATTGTTTCTGCCACTGAGCTACGGGAAAGCAAAATATGGTGCTAGTTACGAAAAAATGCTATGGAATAATGCAGGTCTGTAATATCGTCTCTTTGTTGTCACTGAGCTACGGGAAACAAAATGCAAAGGAAGAAAACCTCCTCCTAATCTGTAGTGAACCCAGTAGATTGCAGGCAGAAGCTGTTCTCCTCCTGGTCCACCATCCTCCTCATAAGGGGTAGGGAGGGAACTGAAGGACGTTTATATAACCGGGCAGGGGAGCCACCCACTTGTATCGCTGCCACCATGTGAAGGCGTCCCTCTTCAGTATCTCCGCCTAATAAAAAAAGTCATATTCTATGTGCCATTAGGAGTTTAGTAACGCCTCTCCTTTAGCGACTAATTCTTGATTTTACACCTCATTATCCTCTTTTATGTTACTGGTGCAGGCTATGTCGATAATTAAACGATATAAAGAACATACATGAGAATGCTATGGTTTAATATGCATAACAAATCGGTAATGAAGAGGCGATGTGAATAATCTAATATCACTCATATTACGGGCGAAAGTAATTGCCTGTTGCAAAAATGTTGTTGGTGGTGGATATCAAAGTGGCGCAAAGCTATGTCATCATCATCATCATCATTATCATCAGTAGCCACACCTCCTTTCCCACCCAGACGTATGGTGCCATGGGAGGCTTCATAGCACCTCTTCTCTTGTGATTAGTTTTGCACACTGCACACTCATTTTTTTATGCTGCCTGTCATTTTCACATCGACATAGTTTGCATCAGCATCAGATATAGGGATACTGGTGGTAGGCGGTGGCGACTGACATCCATGCACTTGATGTAGTGCTGCTTACTCTTCCGTCAGCGTTGTCATTATTTTCCTGTATCTGCCCTCCTCTCTTCTTATTTCTCCCATCCTTCCTGTCACTTTTTATTACTCTTCCTTCCACTTCAGGTGGTTCTACAATCAGTGCCAAGTCTAAATAGTTTCCTGTAATCCAGGAAATCATTGACAACGCTGGACCATGCAACCAAATAACTGGATGATGTGGAGTCTACTATAGTGCCCCTGTTAACTGGATGGAGACAGAAATGCGGTTTCCATCCAGGAACCAAACCTCTACGCTCTTCCACGAGCCACGCTGTGGCGGGACGGATTCCACCACAAGGGAACATCGGTTCACTGCACGGGACGGCCCCTCAGGGGCGGTTGCTTTCCTGTGGTTGGTGGGTCGCCTCGTCCAGACAAACCGGAGTTATTCACCACCACCATCACCACCAAGAAGAGAATACTGAGTTGTAATTTTCAGAATGAATCAAATTGAAAGGTGCCACCAAGTCCCCAATGCCATTTAGAATACAAACCTTTGAAACTGAGTAGTCCACCGGGATTTAAGCAGTCTAAATAATAGAGATTTTTACTTATACTGTTGCATTACCTTATACTGGATCATAAGGGTAATATTAAGTGCATATAGTAGGTTTGTTTTTACCTAACAAAAAATTCTAATATCTCAGCTCAGTTGATGGACAGGCATAGTCAGACTGAAGGGTTGAAATGATTAGTAACCAATGAGATTCAGTCCTACCTTATTCCTTTGAGTTCATTTGATGGCCAGGTGTAGTCAGATTGAAGGGTTGATCTGGGTAATAACCAAGGAGACTCAGTCCTATCTAATTCGTTTCAGCTCAGTTGATGGCCAAGTGAAGTCAGATTGAAGGGCTGAACTGGTTAGTAACCAAGGAGATTCAGGCCTATCTAATTCCTTTCAGCTCAGTTGATGGCCAAGTGTAGTCAGACTGAAGTGTTGAACTGGCCAGTAGTAGCCAAGGAGATTTAGTCCTACCTCATAACTAGGGCTTATCGAGTTCCATGCAGCCACGACTTAGTATTGAAGTTGCGGAAGCGGCCAAGTTCCGTCAGATGAAAACTAAATCATATTAAAAAAAAAAAAAAGTTATGAAGAACCATAACTTGCGGGGAACAGCTTACGGAATGCGAATTTCGTGAAAGCAGTCTTTACTGATCTACCATAAGGCACGCTGACATGTAGTAACCTCCCGCTAATACCGATGCACCAGTGCATGAGACAGCCCTAGAATGTGTTCTAGTGGACGATGAGTGTTAGCGCTGAAATGGTGACGTGGAGACATATGGTTTACAGTAGGACTGCTGGCTCTGAGAGAAGAAGTTGTTGATGCCTATATCTGGTGTCAAACGCATTAGAAAATAATAATATAAAAAATCTGAAACTGCTGAAACAATATTCAAAGAACTTCACAGTCCAGATGATAATGCCACATTCCAGATTTATATGACCAAAAAAAAAATCACACTTGTACATCAGATATGGTTTACAGTCTTTGAAAATATACACAATATTTTCATGATAGATCAAAAAATAGTAAAAAAGCGTCAAAAATATTGATTTGTTATAATTGCTGTTATGAAATGTTAAATAGCAGGTACTCTTAGGATTCTGAAAATACTTTTGTATCATTGTAGACATAATATTAAGCGACTTTTAATATGAATGAAAATTTGTTTACGGATTTTGACCTGTGACCTTGAGATCAAGGTCAAGGTCATTACTAAGCAAATCATGTTCCCTCATAACCTACTACATTTCCAACGAGTTTGGTAAAAATCGGCCAAATACTTTCCGATTTAGCATTTTCAGTCATGAGGCAGCCATTTTGATTTTCCTCAATATCTCAAAAAGTGTTTGTTGGATCTCAGTATTAATACCCAGGTACACTAGCATACTGTATGTAGACGACTAGCCTACATACTGGAACATTTTCAAAGCAATCGATTTAGTAGTTTTTGCTGCGCAGAAGAGCACATATTGAAAAAATTGTACAGAGGAATGTATATATACCCTATTTAATCTGATGTGAGAAGAGGCTAGCCTTAAGCTTTTGAAAGCTGGCAGCTGATTGGTTGTCCGAGTGCATTCATTATTAATGACGCATTTCAAATTTTATTATATGGGTTTCAAAAACCGCTTCATGATAAGATTCATTAATCAATCAATCATTTCCTGTGGCACCCCATGGGATGCTTGGGGCCTTGATGAACTCTCTCCACCAATATCTGTCCCTCGCCATCTCCTTCAGGTTCCACCAACACTCTTCCCCTGCTTTTTTCATTGTCCTCAACCAGACTGCCCAAATAAAATCAAATATACTATAGCAGGAGCCGTGTGTGTGTGTGTGTGTGTGTGTGTGTGTGTGTGTGTGTGTGTGTGTGTGTGTGTGTGTGTGTGTGTGTGTGTGTGTGTGTGTGTGTGTGTGTGTGTGTGTGTGTGTGTGTGTGTGTGTGTGTGTGTGTGTGTATTTTGGGCAGCCGAAACAACACATTCAAATCACAACAAAATTGGCACAAAAATCGCAAAAAATTCGCTGATGTGAAAAAAAACTGTCCCATCACGATTGAAAAACTTTTACTATATTTAATAAGCAATCACATTTTGACCAAAAAAACGCTGCTCCCGGCGCCCGGCATAGGATCTCCATAGAATTTTTTTGCCCATAACTACATCTAATATACTACAGCAGTTGCCGTGTGTCTGTGTGCATATTTCAGACTTGTGTTCAGACAATTTGGGCTCCATTCCCGAAGCTGCAAATAACACGATCAATTGGTTAGCTGCAAAAATCCAAGTGACAACTTTAGACTAGAACAGCACATAAATGGACCATCATGGGCCCTTCGATGTTGCCTTGACGGCCGATAGTGACAACATTAGACTAGAACAGCACATAACCATGATTCATATTACCTGAAGTGATCGCAACACGCGCGTGAAGCGCGAGGAAACGAGTGCGAAGCACGAGGAAATGAGTGTGAAGCACGAGAAAACGAGCGTGCAGAACGAGAGCCCTCTGCAGAAGCAGGTGAAACAGGGCCCGAAGGGCCCGTGAGCACTTGTATATATATAGTTATTTGCGTAGATTAATTAAAAAATGGGGCCTTACTAAGTTGATCAGATGGCCTAGCCCTTATACTCTGGACTTTACTTTCACGGCACCGTCAGCTTGTGTGCATAAAAAATGGGCGGGAATATTAAAGTGGTCTATTTTGTTTGTTATTTTATGCACTCAAAATACTAGACAAAGTATGGGGAAACAATATATCATTTGAAACCTTAGAAGCTGCTCTTTGCCATGATAAAATCAGAAAGAAGGAATAGTGATCATGGGTAGACATTAAAAAAAAAAAAGTTATGTCGTTGGCCAAAAACTTAAAAAATTTACAACTCATGCAATATGTGTACAGACATGAAACTTACTGGTATTCGAAGTCATGCAGGTGTAGAGATATTCTTAGAAGAAATACAGTTTATTCCCTGGGCCTCTTGTGGTAACTGGGGTAGCATTCTGGGCAAAATCCCTTGTTGCACTTGGGGCTGACATAGCAAGTCCACGTTCACTTATTTCTGTCAATAATAGCCCAACACAGCACTGTCATGTAATGTCATATATCACAACTTATGCCTGAAATATATATATATATATATATATATATATATATATATATATATATATATATATATATATATATATATATATATATATAACCTATTTCACTTATAAATTGCTAAAAAGGTTAATATATATCTTGTACCAGATTTCCACTTACAAGCAAGATGGCGGACCTACCACTCTCTATTTGACTCCATAATAAAAGCTGGGGCATGACTGAATAGTTAGACAGTGAGAAACTTTGGGCCAGGCATAAGCCTCGATGTGTGATGTCTAGCCTCAGCCAAAACAAACTTCCCCTTCTCACATGAGCGGAAGATTTGGAGGCATCCACGATCGTGGCCTCACGGAGTCTGTAGGGGAAGCCACGATCGTGTCAGACGAAGTATAAGGGTATACATGTGAAATTTTGAATTCTCTGATCAAATCAAAACACGTCCAGGTAGAGTTTCATGTGTACCTTGATTTTTTTTTTTTTTTCATGTTCAGGGAAATTAAGGTAAATTATGTCATTACGGAGATAGTTTGTAAAATATTATCTGGTAGAATATCAGAACTGCAATGAAATATAACGTATTCCCTAAATTTTGATGAGTGGCAGAGGGAGGGGAAGGTAGGCCGCTCATGGAATGTCTCACTTGACTGAGCGGACAAATATTTAAATTTACTTGAGAGTGTTTTGCTGTAACATCAATTTGCATTATGCTTCTTACTTTCGTGTCATCAGTAAGTTTTCTCTTTGATTTCGAATATCAGCTTACAACTTACAACAGAGCTGTGACAAGGTATGGCTGCGTGATATTTTTAATGACGATGACGTAATTCTTCACCTGTGTTTACCAGCCATTTTTCATTGGAATTCCAATGTTTTACTAGGTTATATTTTAGATAATATCGCAGTAATGACATAGTTTACTTTAATTTGCCTGAACATGGAAAAAAAATCAAGGTATTCATAAAACTTTAGATGGAGGTGTTTTGCCTTGTCCCGAGAATTCAAAATTTCTCACGTGTCTGGGCCATCTGATGAACTTGTAAGGCCCCGTATTTAAATAAATGTATGTTACTTGAGAGGAGCATGTGGAGTGACGTGGAGGGACAGGCTGACGAATGAAGAAGTGAAGGAACGCTGTGGGGTGGATGTGGATGTGGTTGAGAAGATTAGGAGAAATACACTGAGGTGGTTTGGACTAGTGAAGAGAATGGAGAATGAAAGACTGACTAAGAGGGTGTATGTAAGTGAGGTGGAGGGAGGGAGAGGGAGAGGTAGACCGAGGATGAGGTGGAGGGATGGAGTTGAGAGGTATATGAGGGAGGGGGGGGTGAGTTGGGGGGAGGGTAGTCAAATGGTGGGTGACAGCGACTTGGAGGCATTTTGTCTGCGGCCACCCTTTGCGGGATTAAGGCGTCGGGCTATAGATAGATAGATAGATGTAGATAACTGTGTATAATATTTTATATGGGCAATTTTTTCATCAAACGGTTATTGAAACCCATATAATAAAAATAATTTATTATGCATCATTAATAATGAATGCACTCAGACAACCAGTCAGCTGCCAGCTTTCAGAAGTTTACGGTTCTCCTCTTCTCAGGTCAGTGTAAATAGGCTATAGTGCTAGGGGAAAAACTGTGCCAAGAGTAGCCTGCAACAAAGATACATCCCAGAATAAATCAGAAGAAACTGGAATGTTATATTGACCTGAATAATAAAGAGGAGTCATTAGAGGTAAAAATGAAAAGTTATTGTGAGGAAAATGAAAGAGAATATATTAACGAAATACAGGCGATGAAAAATAAAGGTAATATAATGGAAAATTTGATAAGAATAGGAAAAAATGAAGCAAAAAAGATAGTAACACACAATTTGCATAGAAAAAATGAAGAAGCAATTACGGACGACATGAGAAAAGGAAATAAGACAAAAGATGCAGCCGATCAGGAAATGGGAAATTTTATAGAAGAGCTAAATTTTGAAAATGCGAGGATAATATATATGTTCAGGACCAGAATGACAGATGTAAAAGAAAAAATTTAGAAAAAGCACGAAAATAGTTTGATATGCAACTTATGCCAAAAAGAAAATGAAAATCAGATTCATATGTGTAATTGTGAAGCATATCGATATAACAAGAGAAATAAAGGGAAAAGAAAATATTAATGAATTGCTTAAACAGAATAAATTAGAACTAGTGGCAGAAAAAGTAATAATTTTTTTTTTTAAGAGATACAATTGTACAAAATGAGGAATGAATTTAATAAATAAAAAACATGGACAAAATTAAGGAATGAAAAAGGGGGCCAGGAGAGAAAAGAAAAAAATTACGAAAAAAGAAAACACTCAAGAAAGTAGCCATCAGTCACAAGACGAGCTCCTGGATAGGACAAGGCGCCAAGAACAACATCCCCTCTGAAA
>NC_137020.1:19406580-19484080 GCF_032717465.1 Coenobita brevimanus | reverse complement strand
CTGTTGTTTTTCATACAATCGGTCAAAAGCCCTGAGCTGAATGGGAGGTTGAAACCCCTCAATGGCCGTGGGTCCGGAAATATTCGGGACCCAGTGTCCGGTCCAAGCACCATTTTTTCAAGTTTTGAAAATCGATTTTTTTTTTCTTACTAAATTGAAAAGAAACGTCTGGCACAACTGGCAATGCAATTTTTAGCTTCCTAAACCCATCCTGTGCTTCGCAAAGAAGCGGGAAAAAGTTCGCCGAATGACTGCCTACACGCCGGTGATAACTAAGCAGACACAATCGGATCCATTAGGCAGGCGCTCAGCCTATGGCAGTTTCCTTGCTTGCAGGAATCGAAAGCTTCGGAAGCATGTTGGTCAGTTTGGTATGTTTGTCTGTCTGTTTGTTTGTCTGCCCTCTACAGGTCACAATTTTGCTACAATCGTTTTGAAAAAAAAAATGATAATAATAATAATAATAATCAGAAGGTAGGTATCAATAAACGATGGCAGCCTATTGTTTTTCATCAAAATCGATCAAAGGCCTTGGGCTGAGTGGAAGGTTGAAACCCCTCGATGATGCAATTTTCACCGTAAGACCTGTTGAGTGATATTAACAGGACAATATGTAATAATCCTGGAACATAAAGAGAAATAAGACATAAGACATGACACATTTATTAGGCTCAGACTTTATACAAATTATGGAGCACACCTCCCGATTTTAGTACACAATATAGTTTATCCTAGGGTTATTAATACAAAATACCTAAAAATATTAATTACAGACCTGACGAATAATGCTACTTTGCACTGTATGACATAGCTATTACTTTGAAATAATTGTGCTAACTTACATCTACTGGGATTATTTCTGTGATACATTGGTATATACCTAACCCTCAATCTTGTGATGTCCTCATTAGTACACTCAGATAATACATGTTACTCGTCTCCAAGGATATTATCATTACATTTATTGCAGAACCTTTCTTCTCTAGGAGTTCTGTTGAACCTACCTGTTACAATGGGTAAAGGGTGATTATTAGTTCTGATTTTACATAGGTTAATCCTGTGCGGTTTTGGTAATTTTACTAGATAACTTTCGAAGACAAATCTATCTTTATGAGAAACATACATGCTACATGATGATTTACTATTCAATACTGACTGACATTCAGTGATCCACTGGTCCTTAACCTTTCTCTCAAAAGCAAGTTTCAGCCATAAACGATTATTAACTTCTTGGCCCAACCATATGCCTGACATACCTGAATTATTCAACAGAGTTTTTATATAGTTCAACCACTGTGATCTGAAACTGTTTTCATTATACAGTTTGTAAAGACACTGATACATTACAAAACAAAGTTTATCTTGCTTACCAGTAATTATTCTTGACCAATAATTCAACATTCTACTTTTAACATGCGTACTGATA
Source organism: Coenobita brevimanus (assembly GCF_032717465.1). Taxonomy (NCBI): domain Eukaryota; kingdom Metazoa; phylum Arthropoda; class Malacostraca; order Decapoda; family Coenobitidae; genus Coenobita; species Coenobita brevimanus. The sequence goes on along the minus strand of NC_137020.1, from coordinate 19,482,654 downwards.
GGATATTTACCCAACTCCCCATAAATCATGGCATTGCATGTGGTTTTACGAACATCTGTATCCCCAAACCTCACAGCCATATGTAATGATCGGTAATACCAATGAATCAAACAACTCTAGCTGCAAGTCAATAGGCAAATCAAATTTACGACACTTTACAATCAAACTGTACATTGCTCTCCTACCCTGCTGCACCAGTTGTTCCTGGCATGTTTTAAAACTTCCATTATAATTCATGATAACACCCAAATATTTATATTCCCTCAACAATTTCAATCTTTTCTCCATTAAATTGAAAGTTATAATCCTCTGTTCCACATTTTGTCTTGCTAAATATAGTAATCTTTGTCTTTTTACAAATGATATCTAACTTCCATGTGTCACAATACATTTCCATAGCTTTAAGTGCATTGCAAATAGCTACTTCACTCTCAGATAATATAATAGTATCATCTGCATACATCAAGACGAGAACTTTAAGCATATTATCTACCCATTCGTCACCAATATTAATGTAATTACGGCTATGTTCTAACAGGTATTCTTCAATATCATTCACATACAAAGAGAAAAGAAATGGTGACAGATTTTCTCCCTGTCTAACACCAGTATAACTTACAAAATAGTCAGAGACCTTTTGATTAACTGAAACACAAGATTTTATATTGCTGTACATATTCCTCATTACTCTAATAATTTTACCATTAATTCCTATCTTCAGTAGTTTATACCAGAGGCCATCTCTCCACACAAGGTCCAAAGCTTCTCTGTAATCAACATACAGGCAATACAGAGAGAGAGAGAGAGAGAGACCAGGCAGCACAACATGGGACAAGAAGGGGGGAAAGAAGGAGGGAAGAGGGGGGAAGAGGGAAGAGGGGGGAAGAGGGAAGAGGGGGGAAGAGGGGGGAAGAGGGGGGAAGAGGGAAGGGAGAAAGAAGTGGGGGGGGAAAGAAGGGAGGAAAGAAAGAAGAGGGAAAGAAAGGGGAGGAAGGAAGAAAGAAAGTGGGAAAGAAGTGGGGGAAAAGAAGGGGGAGAAAGAGGGTGGAAAGAAGTGGAGGAAAGAAGGGGGGAAAGATGGGAAGAAAGGGGGAAAGATGAGCAGAAGGGGGGAGAGAAGGGGGGAGAGAAGGGGGGAGAGAAGGGGGGAGAGAAGGGGGGAAAGAAGGGGGGAAAGAAGGGGGAAAGAATGACGGAAAGAACTGGGGAGAAAGAAGAGGGGAAAGAAGGGTGGGAAGGAAGTGGGGGGAAAGAAGTGGGGGGAAAGAAGTGGGAGGAAAGAAGAGGGTAAGAAGGGGGGAAAGAAGGGGGAAAGTAGGGTGGGTTATAGGAGGAGGGGAAGAAGGGGGAAAGAAAGAAGAGGGAAAGAAGGGAATGGGAGAAAAGAGAAAGAGGGGAAAAGAGAAAGAGGGGAGAAAGAGGGGGAGGAGAAAGAGGGGGAGGGGAAAGAGGGGGAGGGGGAAAAGGAGTATGGGGAAAGAGGGGGAGGGGGAAAGAGGGGGAGGGGAAAAGGAGTATGGGGAGGGAGGGGGAGGGGGAAAGGAGTATGGGGAGGGAGGGGGAGGGAATAGGGAAAAGAGGGAAAGGGGAGGAGGGGGAGGGGGGAAAGGGAGAGAGGGGGAGGGGAATGGGAGGGAGGGAGGGGGAAGGAAGAAGGGGGGGTTGGGGGAGGGGGGAGGGGGGAGGAGGGTATAGGGAGGGAGAGCGGGGTGGGGGAGGGAGAGCGGGGTGGGGGAGGGAGTCCGGTGAGGGGGAAGGGGGCAAGGGGGATTGGGGGTGGAGGGAGAAGAGGAGGGGGAGGGAGGAGAAGAGGAGGGGGAGGGAGGAGAAGAGGAGGGGGAGGGAGGAGAAGAGGAGGGGGAGGGAGGAGAAGAGGAAGGGGAGGGGGGGAGGAAGGGGAGGGAGGAGAAGAGGAAGGGGAGGGAGGGGAAGAGGAAGGGGAGGGAGGAGAAGAGGAAGGGGAGGGGGGGAGGAAGGGGAGGGAGGAGAAGAGGAAGGGGAGGGGGGGAGGAAGGGGAGGGGGGAGGAAGGGAGGGAGGAGAGAGTTGGGGTGAGGGCTAGGGAGGAGGAGAACAAGGGGAGGGGGAGGGGCAAGAAAGGGAGGGGTGTGGGGGGAGGGAGGGAGAGGGAGGAGGATGAAGGGAGGGATTAGGGAATGAAGGGGGAAGGGGTGGGGAGGAGGGGGGAGAGGGGAAGAAGGAAATATGGAAGAGGGGGAGGGGGGAAGGAGGTGGAGCAGCAAAAGTTGAGGGAAGAGGGGGGATCCATTAGGCAAGCGCTCTGCATATGGCAGTTTGATGTGTTTGTTTGTCCACACGATACCTCCAAAAATTCTCAACAAATTTCAGTGAAATTTTCTGGAAGGATGGGCCGTGGGTCAAGAAAAAAAATTGATTATATTTGGGGGCGGATGCGGACAAGGATCCGGATCCTATGTATTCCGCACAATATCTCTAAAGGTTCTCAGTGAACTCTGATAAAATTTTCGGAAGACTGGGCCATGGATCAAGGAACAGTTGATTAAATTTGGGGGTGGATCCGGATCCTACGTATTCCACACAGTATCTCTATGGATCCAGATCCTTTTTAAAGGCAGTGGCATTGGCGGGGGTATTCGGTCTCTGAGTGCTATCCTGTTTATGTTCATGTTTTCTTTTAATCCTTTTAATAGTTTATATTGCTTAAGCTGTTTGTATGTTTGGTATTAATGGTTCTGTGTTGAATTTGTGTTTTACTCGGCTTCATGCGGGTGTCTGTCTGTGTCTGTAAATTTTTATCAGTGAAATCATCTGACGATAGAAGAAATAAAAGTGAAAGATGAAGGACGTCATTATCAAGAAGTGGTTCATGGACATGTGGAGAAAACCGGAGAATGAGATACTGACTAGTACAATGTTTTATATGTGCGTGAGGTTGAGGGGCAGAGAGAGAGGGAGAGACCGAAGATGAAAAGGATGGGGGGAGGGAAGACTGCGGATGAGGTGAAGGGATGTAATGGAGAAGCATGAGGGAGAAGGGTGTGATTTGAAGACAAGGCAACCCGATGACGAAAGGCATCATAACATGGAGGCGATTCATCTGTCGTCACCACTGCGGGATTAATATGTCTGGCTGTAGATAGACAGATGCATAGGTTAATGGAGATTACATCTAACCTCTTCACTATGAAAGGTCTACCCTAAACTAAGTACTATCGTCAGGTGTAATTATATATATATATCTATCTATATATATATATATATATATATATATATATATATATATATATATATATATATATATATATATATATATATATATACCATCCCCCTTTGCTGAACATTTTCAGTGTCTCAGTTACACAGAGAGTAGGCCAGCATGCTCTCCAGCACATATTTCTCTAACTATCTACACCAAACTACATGCACAGTACACACTACACTTCCTATTCAAAATTCAACAAAAATGGCGTCTCTTCATCAAGCCTCGGAGTCCCCAGGGGGGGGGGACCATAAATGCCCCCACCATCTGCCCCTCTCCCGATGACGACTCGAGGTGCCTGGAACCACTGTCTGACTCTCTTCTTCTTCATTTCTGCAACATTCGCGGCCTTTCCTCTAACTATCGCTCTGTTGAGCACCACCTCTCCTCCTCTAAACCTCACCTTCTTTTTCTAACGAAGACTCAGCTGTCTGAGGCAACTGACAGCAAACCCTTTTCTGTATCCTCCTACTTTCTCTATACTCATTTCAAAGCCAAAGGTGGCAGTTGTGTATATATACGCAACGACTTATCTTGCTCTCGTGTTCCTGAACTCGATTCTTCTGAATTCTCTACACTCTGGCTTCGGCTTTCCTGTCATTCTCTGACTAAATATATCTGTGCTGTTTACTTATCCCCTAATTCTACTGACTATCAAAAATTCTTCGACTATCTTACTTCTACGATGGAACACATTCTATCCGTTTCTGCTTTCTCTGAAATCTCCATTCTAGGAGATTTCAATGTTCACCACCACCTTTTGCTCTCCTCTCCTTTCACGGATCCACCTGGTGAACAAGCCTACATCTTTTCTAACCTTAATGACCTAGAGCAGCTTGTACAGCACCCTACCCGTATCCCTGACCGCCTTGGAGAGAGCTCCAACATACTTGACCTCTTCCTCACAACTAATCCTTCTGCTTACTCTGTTAATCTTTTCTCTCCGTTGGGCTCCTCCGATCACAACCTTATTACCTTAACCTGTCCTATCACTCCGGTACGGCCTGTGGACCCTCCAGGGAAACGTCGTCTGTGGCATTTTGGAGCCGCGGACTGGGAGGCCCTCAGGCAGTAGTTCTTTGATTTTCCCTGGAATGATTATTGCTTCCATGGCCGGGAGCCATCTGAGTGTGCCTTGCGCATTACGGAGGTTATTCTCTCGGGCATGGAAGCATACATTCCTTTCTCATATCCTTTGACTAACGCAAGAAAGCCTTGGTTTAATCACGCTTGTTCTGATGCTGTCTGCAACAAGGAAAGGGCCTACAAAAGGTACCAGAGCCAACCCACCCCTGAATCACATCATCTTTACGTTTCTGCCCGGAATCATGCTAAGTCTGTTCTTCGCTCTACTAAAAATAATTTCATCCATACTAAATGCTCTCAACTCTCCAACTCGAATTCTTCCCGCTCCTTCTGGCACCTTGCCAAAAATCTTTCTAACAACTTTACCTCATCATCCTTCCCTCCTCTTTTCTACTCTGATGGTTCTGTAGCTATTTCTTCTACTGATAAAGCAGATCTCTTTGCACAGACTTTCTCCTCCAATTCCACCTTAGACGATTCCGGTGCTGTTCCTCCATCACTTCCCCCCTCTGACTTCCTTATGGCTGACATTAAAATTTCTCCAGTTGATGTATTTTCTGCCATCACTGGCCTCAGTACTAACAAGGCATATGGGCCTGATGGGGTCCCTCCTGTTGTTCTCAAGAACTGTGCTTCTGTGCTTACACCCTGCCTAGGCAAACTCTTTCGCCTTTGTCTGTCAACTTGTACCTTTCCTTCTTGCGGGAAGTTTGCTCTCATTCAGCCAGTCCCAAGGAAGGGTGACCACTCCCAACCCTCCAACTATCGTCCAGTTGCTTTAACGTCCTGTATTTCAAAAGTTTTCGAGTCAATTCTCAATAGAAAAATTTTAAGGCATCTTTCCTATCACAACCTTCTTTCTGATCGTCAGTATGGGTTCCGTCAGGGACGCTCCACTGGCGATCTTCTCACCTACCTTTCAGACTCCTGGTCATCCTCCTTTCGGGACTTTGGCGAAAGCTTTGCCATTGCACTTGACATCTCAAAGGCTTTCGATCGAGTCTGGCATAAATCTTTAATTTCCAAACTGCCCTCCTACGGTTTCTATCCTTCTATCTGTGCCTTTATTGCTAGCTTCCTTTCTGGTCGTTCTATAGCCGCTGTTGTAGATGGCCATCGTTCTTCTCCTAGATCTATCAACAGTGGTGTTCCTCAGGGGTCTGTCCTATCACCAACTCTCTTCCTTTTATTCATCAATGATCTTCTAAGCTGTACGTCTAACCTTATCCACTCATACGCTGATGACTCCACCCTTCACCTTTCCATTCGGTTCCCGCAACGCCCATCTCAACAGTTACTTCAACAAACAAAGGATGAGGCTATGACACACCTAATGTCTGACTTGGCTCATATCTCTGACCAGGGTAAAAATAATATGGTTGTTTTTAATGCATCTAAGACTCAGTTCTTACACCTATCAACCCGACAAAATCTTTCACAGGTATACCCACTAATGTTTATTAATATTCAGCTTAATCCTGCATCATCCTTGAACATGCTTGGGGTTTCATTTACTCGGGACTTATCTTGGAAAGATCATATTACATCTCTTGTAAAATCTGCTTCCAAGAGATTGGGTGTGCTAAGCCGACTCTGCTCTTTCTTTACCCCTGCACAATTGTTGACTCTATACAGGGGTTTTATCCGCCCCTGTGTGGAGTACAACTCTCATGTGTGGGGAGGCTCCCCACATACAGCTCTTCTCAATAGGGTGGAGTCAAAGGCTTTTCGTCTCATTAACTCTCCTCCTCTTACTGACTCCCTTCAACCTCTGTCTCTTCGCCGCACTGTTGCATCTTTATCTCTTCTCTATCGCTACTTTAATGGTCACTGCTCCTCTGAACTGTCTGCTTGCATTCCTCCACCTCTACGACGGGCGCGTAGCACCCGTCTGGCAGCAAACTCTTATCCCTTTTCTGTCCAACTCTCTAATGCAAGAGTTAACCGTTACTCCCAGTCTTTCATTTATGCAACAGGTCAGCTCTGGAACTGTCTCCCTCTGTCTGTATTTCCTGCTGCCTATGATCTCCAGTCTTTCAAACGCAGTGTGTCCAGGCATCTCAAAATGATTGGATATTGAATTTGGCTCTCTATTGTATATTGTTTTTCTCTTGGAAGGAACTGTTACTGCGGGCTCATGGCCTTTGGTTCCTTTTTCCTCGCATAAAAAAAAAAAAATACAGTATATATATATATATATATATTGTACCGTTGATCATGATCTCCACCTTGTGTGCTGTGGAGACGGCTCGGTCTGCTGGTGTGGGAAGCAGACATTTCAGCTGCTTCTTGAAGTTACTAATCAGCCATGCTGTCAAAGAAGGTAAACACTCAGACACTATAAAATGAAATGGGTTATTGGAAATACACAGTAATGCACACGGTAGACACTTTCAACTTCAGTACCCTCATCTATATTGTTTTAGTCTTTTTACACAAACTTGGCCTAGAACTGCCTCTCCCTATCGAATTCTAAACTGTGGCAACATTTCAGCACCAGGACATGATGCAAGTCACGAAGTGCTAGGCAGATGATGTAATCTTAACACTGTGTCTTTATGCCACTGAGCCCGCTGAAATGCACAGCAAATGGGCGAAACTGTAGGCCAGGTTAGAGGAAAAAGGGTATAATTTGATCTTTACCTTCATGAAAAGGAAAACGCTAGTATTTTATTCCCAGCCAACGCCAGACGAATCTATTCAACTGAAAGTGATTATAGGAGCCTAAGCGTGTTAATACATCCACCAGTAACCCTCTCATAATACTGACAACTACTGTATTGCATTCAGCTAACGCCAGATGATTTTATTATACGAGAGTCAGTCATTAGAAATGCGAAAGTATCGACACAGTTTGCATGAGTAACATACAAGATTATGATACGTTCTTAGGCAAAATAAATCGCCAAGGGCGAGTTGTTGCGAAATAACCTAAAGCGTTCAGGTTATGGCTGCATGAAATATATATATATATATATATATATATATATATATATATATATATATATATATATATATATATATATATATTTGTTTATTTATTTATTTATATGTATATATTGTTACTGGCGTAATTAACCCCAGTAGCGAATGGGTGAAATAGAAAATAAGTGATAACAGAAGGAGACAGTCGAGCCACCAAGAATATAAATTCCTTTCCTGATCAGTTTTGCGGGCTGTAAGGGGTAACCCTCGTCCTCAGCTGCGTTTACTTAACGGTCATTGGACTAATAACACACCAGATGTTTTTCTCACAAATCACGCAGAAAATCCCTCTTGTCCTTGAACTGTGGGTGTAGCTTATAGTGTGGAAGGAGCTAAAGGAGAGTTTTTGCTAATAGAAGCCTAAATAACATTTGCTCTGCGTTTTAATGGCACGTCACTGGTCTTATGTAATTTGTGAAACTTCGCCATTTGCTCCCCTTGGTAGCAGGTGCCTCTGTAGTTGGTAAGTGGTTGTAGATATTCCATAAGACAGCCTAGTGGTTAATTAGCTGAGAGAGGCGGAGTAAGTCTGCTTTTATAAGCTCAAGGAAAATGTGAAGAGACACATTTTGTCTCATTTTGTACACACATCTCTGTACACATCTTTGTCTCATTTACTCTCACGTTACACTTTTGTCACATTGTGTTGCACTTTTCCCCAACACTACTCAATACGTGACTTTGATTACAAAACACACTGTTTGTGCACCATTTCCCATTTTTGGTTCACTCCTCCATTTACACTAGTGTGTGAATTATATCTGGATTTAATCTTCGAAGTCTCCACGTTTCCCCGAGCTTTGTGAGTACTTAGCCTCCACTGAGTGTATTCTGGTTAGGTAAGAAATAACTAGTTTTATATTTGTATTCTGAGGCCTATATGAATCCCCCTTTTGTAAAACGAACTCTGGTTTCTTCTTTGGTTGTGAATGTTATAGTGTACAGTAAAGCCAGTTTTCTTGTAAGCTTTACCTTATCCCGTTTGGTGATTAATTAAGGGCTAAGAAAGCACCGTAATATACACCCCCATAACAATATATATTAATCGCCGAGGGAGAGTTGCTGCGAAATAACCTAAAGCGTTCAGGTTATGGCTGATGATAAAAAAAAAAAGAGAGAGAGAGGGATATATATATATATATATATATATATATATATATATATATATATATATATATATATATATATATATATATATATATATAAAACTGTAGACGGCGATGAGGCCTGAATGATGGCAATAAGAATGGCATGTGAGTGCTGCGAATGGGTGCTCTGAGTTGTGCAAATGGGTAAGAGAGAGAGAGAGAGAGAGAGAGAGAATTAGCATCAAGCATCTATCTATCTATCTATTGCCAGACGCCTCAATCCCGTTTGGGGTGGCCACAATCAAATCGCCTCCAAGTCGCCCTGTCCCCCGCCATTTCACTGCCCTGCTCCCAACTCACACCCCCCTCTCTCATATACCTCTCCACCCCATCCCTCCATCTCATCCTCGGCCTCCCCCTCCCTCTTCCCCCCTCCACCTCACTCACATACACTCTCTTCGTCAGTCTTTCACCCTCCATCCTCTCCACATGGCCAAACCACCTCAGTGTGTTCCTCATAACGCTTCCTATCACATCCACATCAACACCACAACGCTCCTTTATATCACATCAAGCATCACAACCGTTAACGCCACAACAGCCACCACCATACCCGTCACCACCATAAACATCACCACAACAACAACCACACGTATCATCATCACATTCCCAATACAACATCACCCTAGCAACCAACACACCCTCACCAACACACTATCTGCCACCACCACCACCACCACCATAATATAGGGCAGTGGTTCTTAAACTTGCTCGTGCAGCGGACCCCTTATATCAAAACTAATCATGTGGCGGACCCTTAATTATAAGTAGAGTTCCCTCCTACCCTACCTCTCGAGTTTAACGGTGTTTGTAGGCAATAATATACTAAAATTGTTACTGAATTATTTATTAATGATTTAACTTGAACATAAATGTTCAAATTTTACTTCACATGACTGTCATAACATTATTCATTTTACGTATGTTTTATGAGATACTCAAATTAGTCTGCGGACCCCTTGGAACGTTCCACGGACCCCTGGGGGTGCGCGGACCACACTTTAAGAAACACCGATATATGCCTACCGGTTTACCAAAGATACAGAACCACACACACACACACACACACACACACACAATAGACTGGTTGAACGTGTAAACAAACTAGAAATGGCTTTCAAAAATGAAATTGATGAAATAAAGAAGCAGATGCACTTGCAAAAGGAAGAAATAGAAAAACTAGGAAGGGAGGCCAACAAGAAAGACACGACCATCAGTGAACTAACCGTGGAATTGAGTACACTTAGGAAGAAAATGAGTGAAATGGCATTTACAGTAGTAAATCACAAGAGTGTTATGGAAGAGTTCAAAAATGACACAGAGACAATTAGGCAAGTAAGCAGTATTATAGACCAGAGCAGTGATACTGAGGAGAAAATAACACAGGTGAATGAAGCTGTGCAAAGCTACAAAAATGATGTGGAAACCACATATGCTGAAATGGTGAAAGTAAAGAAAGACTTAGAAACAAGGCTGGCGGAAAAAAAAAAAAAAAACAGGAAGTGAAAAGAATAATCCAAAACAATCCAAAGTTAGTCAGAGATTCAGTAGATATAAACAAATCTATAGTAATCACTGGTATAGAAGAGGAAGAAGTAAAAAACAAGATCACAAGAGACAAAAAGGAGATGGCAAATGTAATGAGCTTACTGAAAGAAGTATCAGAGGAAATCTGTAGTAAAGACATAGAGGAACACAAAAGGTTAGGGAAATACGAGAAAAGCAAGACAAGACTTCTAAAGGTGACTTTCCAGAGTGTAAACACTGTGGAAGAGATACTAAAAATTGCAAAGAATCTTATGGAAAAAGAGGAGTTCAAAAATGTATGGATAAAAAGATGCCTAGCACAAGAGGAACTGGAATTACTGAAAGAGAAAAGGGAGGAAGCAAAAACAAAAAACGAGGGAAGATCAGAAGAGGAGAAGAAGAAATTTTTTTTACAAAGTAATAGGATTGCAGGTACGAAAGTGGTACACAAACAGGATGGAATAAAAAGGAGGAAGGTAGTAAAACCATGTCATGACAAGTATATAAACAAGATGATAAAGTTGATGTACTCAAATGTGGATGGAATGGTATCTAAATTACTAGAGATGAATGATTATGTCAGAGAAAATGAACCACAGATAATATGCCTAACTGAAACAAAATTAACACCAAGGATATCCAATGACATACTAAACTTAGAGGAATACAATATATGGAGAAGAGACCGAAATTTAAAAAAAGGAGGAGGAATTATAATATTAACTAAGAAAAATATAAAAGTCAATGAAATAAAACTAGATATACCATCACAAGTAGAACTGATTGCAGTAGAGATCGACACATCTGAAGGTAAAGTAATTGTAGCCAATTTGTACATGCCATCCAGATCAAACACATGGGAAAGAGAAGAATATAAGGACCTGGCAGAGAGTACAATTCAGAGTTTAAGATCATTACTACATAAAATGGAAGAGAAATCGGAAAGAATTATACTAACTGGAGAATTTAATACAAATATAAATTGGAATACTCTAGATATACTTAGCCAAGAAAGCTGTTGGGACTAAAAGCTCATGGATCTCGTGCAGGAGTTTTTCCTGACGCAACATGTGAAGGAAACCACCAGAAAAAGAGGACTTGATGTACCTTCAGTGCTAGATCTAATATTTACTAGGCAAGAAAATGATATTGACAGTTTAATATATCACCCTCCACTTGGCAAAAGCGATCATGCAGTACTAAATTACAACTTCAGGATAGCATATGACATAGTTAACAGCAATGACAGTTACAAAAAGAGCCTAAACTATAAAAAGGGAAATTATCAAGACCTAAAGAAGTATTTCTTAGAAGTTGATTTGGAAAATGAGCTTAGAGGACAAGATTTAAATGCTGTATATAAAAAATTCTGTGAATTTTATGAAATAGGAGTCCAGAAGTACATCTCACAGCACAAAGAAGCAGATAAGAAAATACAGAAATGGTTCAATACAGAATGTAAAAAATCAAAAGAAAGAAGAGATTTGTTGTGGAATAGATACAGAAGACACAATAGTGAAAGGGCGCATAATAACTACAAACAGGCAATAAACGATTTTACAAGAATAAGGAGGGAAGCCCAAAAACAGTTTGAGGAGGAAATAATAAGTAAAAGTAGTGATCAACCAAAGCTGTTTTACAGCTACATCAGAAGCAAAACCAAAGTAAGAGATATAATACAATCCATTACGGACGAGGGAATCACTTATACACAAGATAAAGATATTTGTGAAGCACTAAATAAGAATTTCCAATTAGTTTTTACATAAGAAAAAATTTTTGAGAGGGACTATGTGGAACATGCATGTCCACACATACTACCAGATATCCAAATAGCAGAAAAAGTAATACAGGAGGAGTTAAGTAGATTAGACAGAGGAAAAGCAAGTGGTCCTGATGAAATTTCATGTTGGGTACTACGAGAATGTGCAAAGGAGTTAAGTAAACCATTATTTTTAATTTTCAAGAAATCCTTGAGTCAAGGTAAACTACCTGATATTTGGAAAAAAGCAAATATTGTCCCCTTATTCAAGAAAGGAAATAGACAAAATCCACTCAGCTACCGACCAGTATCACTGACCAGTGTTGTAAGCAAGGTATTAGAAAAGCTTATAAGAAAAGCTTGGGTAAATCATCTAGAAGAACACAGTATGATAACAGAAAGACAGTTTGGTTTCAGGAAAGGAAAATCATGTGTTACTAATCTGTTGAGCTACTATGACATAGTAACAAACACAATACAGGAAAGGGAAGGATGGGTGGACAGTATCTATTTAGATTTCAAGAAAGCTTTTGACACAGTACCACACCAAAGACTTTTATGGAAACTGTACCATCAAGGAGGAATTCGAGGCAAACTGTTTTGTTGGATGCAAGACTTTCTCATAAAAAGAGAAATGAGAACAGTACTAAGAGGAAACTACTCATCACGGAAAGAAGTGACTAGTGGAGTACCACAGGGTTCAGTGCTAGCACCGATCATGTTTTTAGTGTATATAAATGATATAAACAGTAACACTGGAAATGAGAGCTATCTGAATATGTTTGCAGATGATGCAAAGATACAAAGGAGAATTACTAACACAGACTCTTGTAAAGAGCTACAAGAAGAATTAAATAAACTTCATGAATGGAGTAGTACATGGCAAATGGAATTCAATGTGGACAAGTGTCATGTAATCAAGTTTGGTAAAAGTGGAAAAAGACCTGAGTGGGATTATAAGTTAGGAAATAAACCCCTATACACATCAGAAAGAGAGACAGACCTAGGTGTGATTATTAATAACAGATTATCTCCGGCTGACCACATCAGCGAGAAGGTACGGAACATGTATACACTGCTTGCAAATATGAGAATAGCATTCACATACATATATGAAGACATGCTAAGAAGGATAATAACATCATTCATTAGACCAACCCTGGAATATGCATCAGTAGTCTGGAGTCCTCATCTCAAAAAACACATAGACAAGATTGAAAAAGTTCAAAGGGACGCTACAAGATGGATACCAATCTTAAGGGACCTAAGCTATGAAGAAAGACTAAATAAACTGAATCTACCAACACTACAGGAGAGAAGGAAAAGAGGTGACATGATAATGCTATATTAGTGCATATCAGGGAAGGAGAAAATAGACATAAATGATTACTTAACATATGGAGAAGCATCAGCAAGAGGACACTGCAAAAAAATGCATAAGAAGAGAGGTGATAAAGATGTAAGGAAATTCAGTTTCCCAAACAGAGCAATTGATCAATGGAATGCACTATCGAATGAAATAGTGTGTACCAAAACAATTCACAAATTTAAGGATATGTACGATAAATATGGTTTAAGACACGAGACAGTACGAGCTTGACTCATTCGTGTAAAGATACAATTAGATAAGAACAATTAGGTAAGAACACACACACACACACACACACACACACACACACACACACACACACACACACACACACACACACACAAACACACACACACACACACACACACACGCACACACACGCACACACACGCGCACACACACACACACACACACACACACACACACACACACACACACACACACACACACACACACACACACACACACACACAAATTTGCTATAAATGGAACACTGTCATAACTGTGAAGTGCTTAAAGCAGTTAAGTCAGGTGGGGGAGAGAGGATGGGACAGGAGGGGAAGAGAGGAAAGTGGAGGAAAGTGGAGGAAAGTAAGGAGAGGAGAGGGAAGTGAATGGGACGGGAGGGAAATAGATGGGTAGGAGAGGAGAGGGTAGAGGACGGGAGGGGAAGGGAACGTCATATAATGAAGGAAAGAAGAAGGATGGGGATGGGAGGATAGGTTAGAGAATTAGAGAGAGGAAATAGAAGGGGAAAGAAGTGGGGAAGAGAGAAGACATGGTAGAAGAGTGGGGGAGAGAAAATGGCTTGGAGAAGAATGGGGAAGGAAAGTTAGAGAGTGGGAGGGACGAGACAATAGAGGACTGGGATGAGGTGAAAAAACAGATAGACAAACCGATAGATAGATAAACAGATAAACAGAGAGATAAACAGATTTAACAGACATAAAAGTGGACTAGACACAAGACAGGAAAAGATAATAATTAAAAAATGTGGCAAAGGAAAGAAGAGGAAAAGGGAAAAAAGACAGGGGGAAAGACATGAGGGTGAGGGAGGAAAGAGGAGGAGAGGAGGGAGGGAGGAAAGAGGAGGAGAGGAGGGAGGGAGGAAAGAGGAGGAGAGGAGGGAGGGAGGAAAGAGGAGGAGAGGAGGGAGGGAGGAAAGAGGAGGAGAGGAGGGAGGGAGGAAAGAGGAGGAGAGGAGGGAGGGAGGAAAGAGGAGGAGAGGAGGGAGGGAGGAAAGAGGAGGAGAGGAGGAAGGGGGAAAAGACAAAGGGAATGAGGGAGGAGGACAAGTAAGGAAGTTTGGTGGTGCATCATGATTCAGGAACTTGAGAGACAGACAGACAGACAGACAGGGGGGAGGAAGAGAGAGAGAGAGAGAGAGAGAGAGAGAGAGATGCAATATGCGATGAAAAGTAGCGATAAATTGGAGAGAATCCCTGAGGGGGGAAGAGTTGATGAGAAGAAAAGCCTTTGATTCCACCTTACTGAAGAGGTGTGTGTGTGTGTGTGTGTGTGTGTGTGTGTGTGTGTGTGTGTGTGTGTGTGTGTGTGTGTGTGTGTGTGTGTGTGTGTGTGTCAGAGATGGAGTATTTGTATTCGGTATTAGTAATCGAATACAATCAAATACAGTATTTGTTTATTCGTATTCGTATTCTAATTTTTGTTATTAGATATCAAGGCATTCGCATTAGTATTCGAATACTTCGGCAAAGTATTCATGTTCTTTGGCGGACAATCGTTGATTTATTACTAGAATGAACCATCCATATGAGTATTTATTCAGTCTGAACGCAATGAGAGGTGTTACAATATGCTATAAAACGTAGGTTGGCAGAGTATTATTATAAAATGGACAAGTGCTCGTGGGCCCTTCGGGCCCTCTCGCAATTGTTCCTGCGGAGGGCTCTTGCGCTGCGCGCTCGCTTTCTCGTGCTTCGCACTCGTTTCCTCGTGCTTCTCACTCGTTTCCTCACGCTTCGCGCTCGCGTTGCGAACACTTCAGGTAATCCGAGTCACGTTTGTCCTGTTCTAGTCTAACGTTGTCACTATCGGCCGTCAAGGCGACATCGAAGGGCCCATGATGGTCCGTTTATGTGCTGTTCTATCTAACGTTGTCACTGGGATTTTTTGCAGCTAACCAATTGATCGTGTTGTTTGCATCTTCGGGAATGGAACCTAAGTTGTCCGCACGCAAGTCTGAGATATTAACCACTCGGCCATGGCAACCGACCTGGCGCCGGGAGCAGCGTTTTTTGGTCAAAATTTGATCGCTCATTAAATATAGTGAAAGTTTTTCAGTCATGATGGGACCAAGTTTTTTCACATCAGCGAATGTTTTGTGATTTTTGTTCCAATTTTGGTGTGATTTGAATGTGTAGTTTCGGCTGCCCAAAATACACACACACACACACACACACACACACACACACACACACACACACACACGGCTACTGCTACAGTATAGTATATTAGACAAGTGCTCATGGGCCCTTCGGGCCCTCTTGCACTTGCTCCTGTGGAGGGCTCTCGTGCTGCGCGCTCACTTTCTCATGCTTCGCACTCATTTCCTCATGCTTCTCACTCGTTTCATAGCGCTTCGCGCACGCGTTGCGATCATTTCAGGTAATCCGAGTCATGTTTATGTGCTGTTCTAGTCTAACGTTGTCACTATCGGTCGTCAGGGAGACATCGATATAAAGCAATCAAAAACTCTATGGTGAACGCAACCCTAATTTCACGCACTCACGCTGGGAGCGGGATTTTGTGGTCATACTTCGATCGCTCATTAAATATAGTAGAAGTTTTTCAGTCATGATGGGACCAAGTTTTTTTTTTACATCAGCGAATTTTTTGCGATTTTTTTTTGCCAATTTTGGTGCAGTTTCAATGTGTAGTTTCGGATGTCCAAAATACACACATACACATACACACACACACACGGCTGGTGCTATAGTATATTAAACTGTGATGTGAACCACATGAAGTTGGTGTTGCTCAACATATCCAGTTCGTTTGAGATGGTACTGCTGAACGTGTCCAGTACACGTCAGTGTGGAGTGTTGAAGGGGGAGGTGTTGGTAACTAGTCAGTGAGCAGCTGTTTTCCATTCCCACATGACAGATAGGTTGTGTGAGCCTAAATCTGAGTTAATGAAATTGTAGAGCCAAAGTTCGATGAGTGAATTCGTGATCTTAGCAACAAACAGTATATTATGGTAATGACTAAGTTAATCTTACAAAATTAGCCCACATTATAGACTACAAAAGACATTATTAAGATGATGGGCGTAATTCCTGTGTAAGCAGTCGATTCTACTTGTGCATGGATAATCGAATTATAATTTCTTTACGTTTACTATCACTCCAGATTCTATAATTTTAAATCAGAGCTTGACTACTGGCATCTTCCTGAGCAACATTACGGTTCATTTAACCATCCAAAAATTATGAACCGTCATCTAAGCGGTCATCAGTAGTGTACAAACATGCCATTATCCCCAAGACAGAAGTGGCGTCAGCAGACCACGCTGTAATTATGAAAAAAATAAAAATAAACTTCAGGAACAACTACATCTAACCTACTGCAGTATCTGCTTGACAACTGGTGTAACATTTCTTCTGCAATGGACTGTTGGACCTTTAACGAGGACTTAAACTTATTTTTTCCGCATGTATATGCGATGGTTAGCGTCAGTAATATTAAAGTCCTTTGTAAGGAGTGTAGTAAAAAAAAAAAAAAATGACTTCCTCAACTTGGTGGTGTATATACAGTGTGTTCATGCAAACGAGAATGGGGAGATCCCATGAGACGGGGGACTGCGTCGCACAAAAATGAGGGCCAAGTCTTACAAGTCTCAAGACAAGGGTATGTAAAATGATTGTGCATACCATTTTTAGGAGTAACTAGTGAGAAAAGGGAAGGCTGGTGGGGAAGCACAATCATCATGACAACCGTGCTTTTGTCCAGGAAAATTAATGACATAAGGACTTTGATGCATGGTTGTGGAGAGTGCGGACGTGTGTTTAATTCTCTCCTCTAGCTGCAGAGCTGCCCCACCGGAGCTTTGTTTGCACCTTTAGGGTGAATAAGCTTTGTTTGCACCTTTAGGGTGATCAAAGTTAAGTTAGCTAGTACTAATATTCCTCCCTACCCCAGTTTGAGATACAGTAGACGTCTCTATCTATTTGCTGAGATAGTCTTTGCTTACTTGCTTCTGAAGTGTACCCCACAATGATCGCTTTGGAGTGTGAATTAACAGACGCATCCTCCCGAGAGTGGTTGGAGAGGGCAGTCTCAGACTTAGAACATAAGAACATAAGAATAGAGGATAACTGCAGTAGGCCGGTTGGCCCATGCTAGGCAGCTCCTAGAAGAGTAACTGAACTACTAGAATGAGATAAGGACAGCAGAGAAGAAGGCTCTCCCCCGCCCTCCAAACCCTCCAGCCGAAGCCGGCAGGAAAAAGTCAGAAAGAACATCACGCAGTATAGAAAAACTGGCTTGGACATTTTATAGGAAAGTGTGAAAGGAGAATAAAGACTATCATAGTGTAACCTGAGAAGGAAGACGTATGAATTAATATTGGTTATTTTTTTTTTCTATATCCACCCCTTATTTGTCATATGCTTATCTAGCCTATGCTTGAAACTCTCTATGGAAGAGGCAGCAACAACTTTACTAGGTAGCTTATTCCATTCGTCTACTGCTCTATTACCAAACCAATTTCTACCTATTTCCTTATTGAAACGGAATTTTTCTAGTTTAAAACCATTACTTCTAGTTCTATCCCGCATGCTCACTTTAAGTACCTTGCTAATATCTTCCTTATTTATACCCTTCATCCACTTAAACACCACAATTAAGTCTCCCCTTACTCTACGCCTCTCTAGCGAGTGCAGACTTAGTCTTTTCAGTCTGTCTTCATACGACAGGTTCCGAACATCATGTATCATTTTTGTCATTCTTCTCTGTACATTTTCTAACGAGTTAGTATCCATTCTATAGTAAGGATACCAAAATTGTACTGCATAGTCTAAATGTGGCCTTACTATTGCTAGATAAAGATGCAGTATTACTTTTGATGACCTGTTGCTCACGCTTCTCGAAATATATCCTACTATGGGTTTCAAAGGCAATGGAACACTGGTTTTCGGCAATAACTTGTTATCATAGCATTGGATTACGATGATATTTTACTAGGGTATGTTTCATGGCCCGACCTAACTGGCGTCAGTATGGATTATTACCAACTGTGGAGACTTAGGCACTTATAACAGTAAAATAAGCATGCGGGGCGACAAAATTAGCCATCTCTCGTGCGAGGCTAGCATGACGTATAGTTATGACGTAATGTAGGCACCGCCCACCCGGATATAGGCAGGACTCTGTCCGAAAACGTCAGTTCATGGCCTTGGTTATAAGTCACACTGACTCGAACAGAAAATGAATCAAGGTATGGAAATAATGCATTGCTTCGGAGTGAGAATGAAACGCCATAGCAATGCCAAATATACAAGTATACGAACACACATTTGTAAAATACAACCATTGTGAATTTTTGAGTATCCAACCCCTGGGCGAGGTAACCACGTAAACACGAGCCCGTGGACCCCGTCATCATCGACATCGTCAACGATGATGATGAAGGGGATGACGACCTGTTCCTGGAGAGTGACACTGAATAAAAGTTACCGTGTGCTATGTTGTTTAGTTCATTTGCACACCTATCATAATATATCCACATTCTGTCTCCGGCTACTGCAATGCATGCCTCTTTATTACATGCATATACCATGTATCATTGCATCAATGGCCGTAGGTTTCATGTAAATGCTTTGTAGTTATATTATTACTGACTTGACAATTCATATTCAGGTAACCATATTAAACAGGTTCTCCTTACTCTCCGCTGAACTAATATATTCCATTGTGACGATAACAGGCAACATGCAATAGGTGCAAAGTAAGGCTATCATGTTACATATATATGACACGTTTCGTCACTTACACATTTGTAATGTTGGAAGTGTACTTCAGTCAGGGGATATAAAGAGTTGTACACCTCAAGTGGATGGTGTTTCCATATATGTTGATAACATTACAATAATTCACGTCCCTGCTTTAAAAATGGATGACTTCCTTGTAGGCCTATACCAGGCTTGTTTTTCAAATATAGGCAACATTTTCAGTCTTCCAAAGCAGACACCCATCCTTTCCAATATTTCACCCATACGATGATTAGGGGGCGGTCGGTCTCTATATGGACAACGTCAAAGTGACGTCACGATATGAATGAGGGGGCGGGGCATTTCTCCGCTAGCCTCGCTCCAGCAATGGGTAAAACAGTCGCCTCGCATGTTTATTTTCCTCTTATACGTGCTTTAAGTCTCCACATCTGGTAATAAACCATACTGACGCCAGGTAGGTCAGAGTCTGAAACATACCCTGGTGACATATCATCGTAATTCAACGCTTTGATAAAAAGTTATTGCTGAAAACTCTGTTCCACTGCCTCTGGAATCCATAGTAGGACCCTATTTGCTTTATCTCTCGCTTTAATACACTGTTGCCTTGGTTTGAGATCGTTACTAACCATAACTCCTAGATCTCTCTCGCATTCCGATTTGCTAATTTCTTTGCTTATCTAAGTTGTATTTAGTATCTCCAATGGTCTTGCCTACGTTAAGTACTTCACATTTTTCAACGTCAAATTCCATTTGCCAAGTTTTAAAACATTTGTAAGTTATGGCAGTCGTCAGTCGAGTTAATGATACGCCCTATTTTCGTATCGCCGGCAAATTTGCTGATGCTGTTAGTGACTCCTAAGTCTAGATCATTTATATATGTAATAAATAATAAGGAACCGAATACTGAACCCTGTGGTACACCGCTAGTTACTAATCCCCAGTCCGACTTAGTTCCATTTATTAATACTCTCTGCTTTCGTCCTTTTAGTCAGGATTCTATCAATTTTAAGATATCGCCGTCTATACCGTGTGCTCGAACCATTCTAACTAACCTTTCTTGTGGGACCCTATCAAAGGCTTTGCTAAAGTCCAGATAAATAACATCATAAGCTTTATCTCTATCTACTGCCTGATAGACCTCCGAGTAGAATGACAACAAGTTTGTGAGGCAGGATCGTAACTGCCTGAATCCGTGCTGACTGTCGTTTATAAGATTTAATGTTTCTTAAGTGTTCTCTAATCTTATTTGCCAAAACTGACTCTAACATTTTTTCTACTATTAACGTTAGACTTATTGGACGATAACTCGATGCAGCTGATTTATCACCCTTTTTAAAGACGGGCACTACGTTTGCGATCTTCCACGCCTCTGGAACTTCTCTTGAAATTAAAGTCATTAAATAACATTAAAAGTGGCTGACATAATTCTTCTTTGGCTTCGTTTATAATTTTTGCATATATATCGTCCGGACCTGGCGGTTTTTGAGGTTTTAACTTAGTAATTTCTTTCAATACGTCCTCCTTACTAATGGTTATTTTACAAAGAATATTTTCCGTATTATCATCGTAAATATTTGCTGCTCGAGGGACCAGGTCTAGATTTTCCTTGGTGAATACTGATATGAAATAATTATTTAGGATGGAGCACATTTCCTTATCTTCGCTGGTAATGTCACCTGATTCTGTTCTGAGTGGTCCTATCCTATCTTTATTTTTCGTACGGTACATTTGATAAAAACCCTTGGGGTTTTCTTTCGATTCACTAGCAATCTTAATTTCATAACTTTCTTTGCTTTTCGTATTTCCCTCATTACTTCTTTATTTAAACTCGCGTACCGCTTATGTAAGTGTTCCTCTCCACGTTTTATTGTTCTATATAATCCTTTCCTTTGGCCTATGAGAGATTTTAATGTTGTTAAACCATCTTGGTTCTGAATTATGCATTCTAAACGGTTTTGAAAGGATATATCTATCTCGGCCTCCATGTATTATATTTTCTAACTCGTTATATTTCTCACTGGTCGAACGTCTGCTTGTTACTGGATCTGAGTTAATCCTCGTCACCTGAACTGCTCTCCCACTCACCACAACACCTTCCACAGACACCTGGCGCACATTCCCACCTGTTTCCTGACCCCTACCCTATTATCTGGGGTTCACCACTGACCTAACACTCCCTATAATAGCTATTCTCCCTGTGGAATACCATTCTAAAATAAGCTCTTAATCCATCGAAATCTCCTAGACCAAAATTAGGAACGGTGGAGGTATTTTCAGTGGAACAGACATCCCAAATAAATCTTAACTTAATTTCTTCATGATCGCTATTACCAAGTCATCCACCAACCTCTACATCACTAATGATATTTTCTTTATTAGCTAAAACCAAATCTAGCATATTTTTATTACCTCTGGTGGGCTCCCTGATATACTGATAAAGGAAATTATCCTGTACTACCTCTAGAAATTCCTCTGACTCTGCATCCCCTGTCTGATTTCTCCAATCTATCCTTGGCAGATTAAGGTCCCCTACAAGTATTACTAAGCTGGACTGTGATGCTTTCCTAATTTCCTCCCAAAGATATTCACTATCTGCTCTACTTAATTTTGGAGATCTGTAAATTGCTTCTAAGACTAATTTCTCCCTATTGTTACTAATTTCAACCCAGACACTTTCTGTGTCCCTATTTACTTTAATGTCTGCTTTATTGTAACAGTTTAATGAATCATTTACATAAATAGCTACCCCGCCCCCCATTCTTCCCAGACGGTTTGACACAAATATTATAGCCCTTTATGTGATATTCTGCTAAAAATTCTCGAGTGTCTGTATTCACCCAAGCTTCACTAATAATAGGAATGTCTATTTTCTCTGTACAGATTAAAGCCCTCAGTTCATCCATTTTGTTACATAAACTCCGGCTGTTTGTGTAGTACACTTTCAGATCATTACGAGCAGTTATACCTGTACCTTTTTTTTTTATCCGAGGAAGAAGGAACCAAAGGCCATGAGCCCGCAGTAACAGTTCCCTCCAAGAGAAAAACAAAATACAAGAGAGAGCCAAATTCAAGATCCATTCATTTTGAGATGCCTAGACACACTGCGTTTGAAAGACTGGAGATCATAGGCAGCAGGAAATACAGACCTTGGGATTTACTATTTTTTATTTCATTACTAACTGGGAAACTCTTTACTTTACTAATATAACAATTTTTTGTACTATCACTTATCGCCCTTCTATCATCACTTGTTCTGTCCTCTGTCATCGCCTGCTCAATTTGAGGTGCCTGAGTAGATGTATCTACACTAATGGTTAAACTTTTGTTCTTACTTTTGCAAGTCTTGATGCATCTATCCAAACATGGTAATAATGACTTCAGAGCGCTTTTGCTGTAACTTCCTGTACGTCTACTTCTCAACCTCGAAAAAACCCATCTAACTCCCTATCTATCATTCCAGCTAAAACAGTAACTCCCTGCCTGCTAAAATGAGTCCCATCCCATCTATACAAGGAACTCCATCCATAAAACCGGTCCCAGCTGTCTATGAAAGGTATTGCATTATCTTTGCAATACCTTTCAAGGCAGCAATTAAAACCTGTTGCCCTGCTTAACCACTCCCTCCCAACCCGCCACCTTGGCAAAACACCAAGCACTACAGGGGTTCCTCCCCTCTCCCTAACCTTCTCTAACATACTTCTGCCACAGTACCTCACTTTTATGGCTACTAATATCATTGCCTCCTACACTGAGGCACACAGTGGGTTTGTCACTACTATCCTTCACGATAGTTGAAATTTTCTCCATCACATTGGCCACCCTGGCCTCTGGAAGACACACATGTTTAGTGAGTGGCATATACATGGCTCTGTTAAGATATCTCACCTGGGAGTCTCCAACAACGGCAACATTTTTCTTACCTTTCTTGTTCTGACTATACTTACCTATATGGGAAGTTCTCTTACCGTCCTTCTCCTTTACTTCCCTCTCTGCCCTCCCCTCACATTAGTCCCATAGTGTGTCGAAGAATTAGTGGTCTTAATTTCCGTTTGCTTCTTAAGCGTGAACTTCGTTGCACTCTTATGAACAAGTGTCCGACCTTCAGCCCTTTTCTCTCTCTCCTCCAACCTCTCCAACAATTCCCTCATATGTGACTTCTGCCTGAGAATTTGTTTGTACCTCCTGCTTCAGTTCGAGAAGTTCCTCCTTTAATTCAAGGTAGTCCTTTTCAATACCTGCAGTGGGGACACAACTCTCTGCAGAGGAAACCATCACGCACAAATTCACACAAAGGTAGCACAGCACTATCATGGGTCACTACGGGTCACTATAACACACTAGCACAATACTATCACAGATCACTAGCACAGCACTATCACAGATTACTACAACACATTAACACAACACTATCACAGGTCACAAACACGTTAGCACAACACTATCTCAAGTCACTAGCACAACACTATCACAAGACATCTGAGCAGACTGACCTAACGAGAGCAACTGTCCACCTCACAGGAGCGACTGTAACCTCACGAGTTGCCCCGGGTATATTGTCCCTTGCTCAGTTATTTTTGTTCTTCCCACTTCCCCCGTAAGAGGGAAGTGTATTGCGGACGCCCCTGCCACCTCCCCCTTCCTTCAGGGTAGGAGGTGGTCCTGACGGACCCTTGACTGTGCACGGACTGACTGCCCCCAGACTGACCGCCCCCAGACTCGATCACCGCTAACCATCCCTGTACATGTTGTGACATTTGTTCAGATGCATGCTGTTGGTTCTACTTCCCTTGCTAGTCTCAATTTCTCATTAAAAAGGCAACCGATGGCTGTGCTGGTGAAGTTGAACAGGTGGAAAACTTGCTTGTAGTGACCTCATTGTCAAAACAGAAAATTCTGCTTGTCAAAGGCCTGCTAAAGCTGAGCAAGTTTCATTGCTACGATGCTGAGCTGAGGATCCCTCACTCCATGAATTCCTGAAAAGGAGTTGTCACTTATGGGGATCTCATGGTCATGGAAGAGTATGTTATCGTACACTGACTTGCCATGCAAGATGTCACTGATGTAAGGCTTAAAACCAGATTCACCAAAGGCATAATGAAGATGACAGCAACAATTGTACTGACCTTTGGCAAAATTGTACTCCCTTCAAGGGTCAGAGTTGGTTCCAAAATTCCTAACATAATATGCATATCCCTAGCCCTCTTAGATGTTCAAAATGTCAACAAAATTGACTTACAGATAACACTTGTCGGGCTTCTGGCTCAGTGTGTGGCAAGTGTGCATCTATGGGTCAGCATCTATAGGTCATTCTGCTGACCACTGTATGTCACTAACTGAATGTTGCTTTCATCATAAGGGTGCTCACTCCCCTTCCTCTAGCGATTGTCCCAAGTGGAAAGAGGAAAATGAGGTCTGCACAATGAAGGCAATGGAGGCCACATCCTACTAAGATGCTAGAAAGAAGGTTAGGGAGTTGCTTCCTACTTCCAATCCCAATGTCTCCTGTGCGTCAGTGGTTGTTTCTCATCCTGGGATGTGCACAGTGGAGACTCAAACTGACTTTGTCCCCAGTACTACTCTCACTCACTCTGCCCCCTTGTCTGTTCCTCCTGTATGAGTACGTTACAGTTGCCTGACCGATACTGCCACAACTACTTCTTACTCTCAGACTGCTACTGCCTCTCAGTCAGCACAGCCTAAATCAAAATCTGACAAGGCTGATAAGATTAACCTAATCACTCTTGTGAAGTCACGTCCTCATGTACATCCTGCTCCTGCTCCAGTGAGGGAGAGAAGAATTAGCTCTTCCTCGGGGGTTCAGGAGCCTCATTATTGACAGTAATATGGAGGTTTCCATCAGCTGGCACTGGGATAGGTTCCCCAGTAGTTGCTCGCCTGGTGGAGGGCAACAAAAAAGTTAACCACATTGTAAATCTTAAACCATCAAATCCACTGTAATCTTAAACAGTAAAAGCTTAAACCATCGCATCCTCTGTGTTGCAGTGGAATTGCATGACTCTTCGGATTAAATTACGCAATATAGCAATCCTGCTATCAATACACAGGTCAGACGTTACTTATTTACAGGTGATGCACTTGGTCAATCAACCTGATCCTGCACTGTTCAAGCACTACCACTCCTATAGAAGATATGGTCACGGAGTTGCCACATACACACACAAACTGCACCCACAAACAGAAGTGGTTCTAAATTCTACTATGGACGCTGTCACGTGCAAAGTAAAATTTAATAACACATATCATTCTATTTACTCTCTCTACCTGTCGACCACATGGCCCCATTGATATTGATGACTGGAATTCACTATCTGAACATCTTCCTGGAAACAAGTTAGTGTTGGGTGACTTTAATGGCCATCACTATCAATGGGGTAACTTGAGGATCGACGGTCGTGGGAAGCAAATAGCCGACTTAATGCTATAGTCCAACCTCTGTGTTCTGAATGATTGTACTGTAGAGCGAATCATGTAGATGAAACGATTGTAGAGCGACTCGTGTAGATGAAACGATTGTAGAGTGAATTGTGTAGATGATCGTACTGGTACTTTTTCGGCCATTACCTTACCTCTGGCCTTCCCAGGTATACATCAAGATATCTTGTGGGATCCATCTGATGATTCCTTGGGGAGTGATCATTTACCCATCTGTCTTTCTTATACATGCGACATTATTTTGGACACTTCACCTCCAAAACTTAACAGTAGGAAAGCACATTGCGGCTCCTTCTCAAGGATCGTAAATTTAGCTATATCTGGTGAATATATAGAAGTAAAAGTCCAAAATTTAACCAATTCCATTTTACATGCAGCTGAGGCTGCTTTTCCCAAGACTTCTACAGTTCATGCAAAGTACAGAGCTCATTGGTGGATGCCAGTTGCCAACAAGCATTAAGGAAATGCAACAAGAGATACAGGATTTTTTGTAGTTAGCCTAGTGAGGAAAATTTTATTGCATACAAACAATCAAGGGTTGAGGCAAGGAGAATAATCAGAAGAGTGAAACGTGACTCCTGGCGGTCTGTTGTGTCCACAGTGAATCGCTTACTCCACTCAGCCAAGGTGTATATAAAGAGAAATTGAACAGTTGGCATCTTTTACTCCGGTCTGCCCTGGCCACGCCCCCTTACCACAGCCTGTCCGTGCACGCTCAGACAGACATAAAAAGCTGGTAGATTCCTGGGGAGAAAATTTGGCATAAAACTGAAACTGCACTTATATTAGCAAGGGCAATACTCAATTGAGGAACCTACAGCAATCTGGGAAGTATAGAAACAAAACCAACTGAAACGTAGGGGGAAAAAAAATGTCCTAAGCCTCACTCTGTCGTGCCTTACTGATCTGAAAGACTTTATCTTGTCAAACTTTGCGATAAGGAAGGCATAGGCTGAGGCATTACTAATAAGAACCTTGGATATATAAGAATCTGAATGACAGAACCTAATGCTGTTATTTTACACAGTAGCAAATCCGTGTTACTATACAGGGTACGTGTCCTGCGAGTTTTATCATTAACTTCTGTTGGTGATTATTCATGACATTCTAAGCCAAAAAAAAAAAAAAAAGTTCCATTAACATGTTTTTTTTTTCAATAGTTATACACATTGTTCGCTATTACAGTTCATAGACAATTGTCTTTACAGCTTAAGTGTACTGGAAAAGTAGTGCAATACTCCACACATACATAATTTACTTCATACACAACATTAATGAGAAACTAGTGACACAACCTGTATTTTCAGTAGCCCATTCTGTGCAATGAAAACAATAGTCTGATGAAAATACTGCACACCCACAGCCGTGACAACAAAATGTAGAGAACTATCAAGTAATGCTGAAAGTGACAGAAATATTATCATAATGTCACTTAATAGATAACTGAAAAGGTACTGAAAGCTTAAATCTTTTATTTCCACTAAAAATCTAATGTTCTCAAAGCAGAAAGTCGGCATTGGTAAAATACTTATTCTATATGATCTCCATACAAAACACCAAATGCTGTTTCCTAGTCTTGGTAGATTCAAAGTAGGGCACAAACTTTGCTTTAAAGAGAGCTGGACAGTGTCATATGACAGGTGAAATTAAACACTTGGGTGAAAAATGCATAGAGCAAATAAGGTGCACGGTTTTACTTGCCTGACGTACGATAGAGCTCTTCTTTTGCAGGCATCCATCCACTTTCGTAATACCTTCTATTGGTTTTGCGGAAATACATGAAAAGATAAAAGCTTCCTTCTGTTTCTCGAATTAACTTTGAATGTACCGACAGCACAACACACCATTGCTACATATAGAGAATGTAAACACATACAAACTGCCTTCCCGTCAAGTTACGTGGTAATGGGGCGGAGCTAGTGACGTCATATTAGCTATCCAATCAGAACACTGATGACACTGCCATATACTGCTATATAGAGAATTATTGTTATTATTTATTCAGTGTTTATGAAAGTATCAGGAATATAACGGAAATTCCTCTTCTTCATTTAGTTTAACGAAGTGTTTAGTCTATTCATAAACCTAAAAAATACCCTAGGAAAAGTCATTTTCAAAATGTGTTAATACACAGCTCAGTGGGGGTGAAGACACTTCTCTTTATACACATCTTGCACTCGGTAAAGTGTGGTAAACTTTCAACACTTTCGCGGTCTTTGGACACTGATCCGCGTCCAGCATGAGTGTCCAACTCACTCTTTGGGAGTGGATATGCATCCAAACAAATAAATATTCACCTTAAAAATCAGAAATTGCGTCTAGCGTCCTGAAAGTTGGTCTGATATTTCCTGACTGAATATCAAGTTTGGTGATATTTTCCATTCATGGGAAAATTTGAAAACGTGACCAAAAAATGCCTAAAAAAAGGGGGGGGGTAAAAACATTCTTATGCACTCTTTCAACTTATACATGCCATAACTATTTTACTTTATGCAATAACACTTTCTTCTCTCATCTTATTGTACAAAGTCTAAACTTTGTAATGATATAAAAACAAATCCGCTAATCCAAAAATTTCGGGGTGAGAAAAATGATAGCAATAGAAAAACCTTGAGTAAATGGATTTGGTATAAACATCTTATGCATCCTTTTAGTTTACACTTGTCATAACTATTGTACCTTATGCAATGTCACTTTCTTTTTTTCTTTCATCTTATTCTACAGTCTCAGCTTTCCAATGGTATAAAAACAAATTCACTAATTCAAATTTCGGTGCGAAAAAAATATTGGAAAAGAAAAAACTCTAGCACACAGCAGGGCAGGAGGGAGAGAAAGCAGGAGAGGAGAAAGCTGGAGGGTTCTGCTGGTGCAGAAGGGTCGGACTCCGAAAATGCTAAACTATTAAATAATAAAAGCCCTTACATCCCTGTGACCATCCTGCATGTGAATGATTCAGTCTATGACAATCCCATGGACGTAGCTAACATCCTCACCAGGAGTTTTTCTCATATCAGTAGCTCAGCCAATTACGACCAGTGTTTTCAACATCATAAATGCATGGTTGAATTACAAACATCAGACTTTACCACAGAAGACATAAAAGTCCCCATACAGCCAAAAGTTTGCAATAGATGAACGGCTCCTTGCGTTTAAATCCTGTAAAGACACCAGTCCTGGACCAGACACTATCTCATACAGTATGATTCAACATCTTAATTAGGACAACCTGATTAAGCTGTTAGCATTGTACAATGAGATTTGGACGTCCTGAACATTCCCAAACTCATGGCACTTTGAGCATGTCATACCGAAACCCAAGATGCTGATCGTTTTATGAATCCCACTTCATTTCGTCCTAGTGTGTTGACTTCTTGTCTATGTAAGATCATGGAACGAATGATAATGAATAGGCTTCTTTTTGTTTTAGAGTCGAAGAATTTGTTAATTGAACGACAGCGTGGTTCCTATATATACAGGAGTTTACTAAATCATTTAATGAATTTGCGGCATTATATTTCAGAGGCAATTGGCAATAAAAAATTAATGATAAGGGTGTTCTTGGACAAGGGTGTTCTTGCACATCCATAAAGCCTGTGACATGACATGTCAACACGGTACACTAAAGAAGCTCTATGCTTATAATTTAAAGAGGTGACTTGCCTATTTTTATTTCTAGTTTCTTTAGGGGCAGAACTTTCTCCCTCAAATTGCCCTGTACCTTAACATCGGATATAGTTATCCAAGAAAACGGGGTGCCTCAGGGAAGTGTACTTAGTCCCATTTTGTTTAGTAGAATGATCAATGATATTCCCATGACGAAGAATCTTAAATACATACTGTAGGTTGACGATTGTGCAATATGGCACTGTACCCTTAATGCACAATTTTCGGTTGGGCGCATTCAAGCAGCCCTTGATTCTGTCCCCCAGTGGGTCTTGCATTGGGGAATTAAATTTTCCGTCCCTTTGTGTGCCGCTGTAGTTTTCACTAATCGTAACATCCCCGATTTGTGTCTGACTTTAGATAATCATTAGGTACCATTTCAAAATTTTGTCAAGTTTTTAGGCCTCCATTTTGATCGTCATTTGAACTTTAAATTTCATGTCCATAATTTGCTTTCTCGTTGTGATAAACCGTTAAATATCCTCACGTACCTAGCGGGTACTACTTGGGGTGCCGACAGAAAAATATCTTTATTAATGGTGTACAAGTCCTTTTTAGATCTAAGCTAGACCTTGGCTCACAGGTGTATGGGTCGGAATCCGGTGCCACATTGAGGAGACTGGATGTGTTACGGAATAAATGTTTGCAAATGTGTCTTGGAGCCTTTAGGCGTACTCACGTGGCTCGTGTGGCAGTGGGTTTGTTTGTTTGTGGGATATTCGTCCCAGTTTCCTGGGACACGGGCAAACAGAGAGCCCGTCAGAGGTGCGCACTACTTGCGCGAACTTGCTTTAGCGAGGTGGAGGATAATCCCTTACCGTAGTAATTAATATATTTAATGGAGCATGGGCAACAATGCCAGCAGTGTCCATAAAGACGTCACCAGATCGGGCTAGGGCCGAGTCGAGCTCAGACCTGAGCATGGTGGTGGCTGGGCAGTCCAGAAGATAATGAAGAAGGGGCTCCTCACAGCTGGCCAAGCAATGTTCACACGGGTCTGGCTCCATACCCACAATTTGCTTGTAGCAAAGAAACCCAAGACGCAATCTGCGAAGCCGGACTACAATAAAATTAGGTAGTCCTGGGGGGGGCAACAGGAGGGAATACGACGTGGCAGTAGCATACCATTTTGCAGAGCAAGAGCCCTCCATGACCCAGAGCTGATGGTCCTCTAGGGATAGTCTTCCTATGGTGGCAGTGAGAGTGCGGATGAGGTGCGAGGGACTAGGGCGTAGTGGGAATGTGATGTCTGGGAGATGGCAAGCTGAGCTCGCAGCATCATCAGCACGCTCGTTGCCACTAATTCCCACATGTCCCGGGAGCCAGTGAAGGTTAATCGTTGCGCCTATGGACAAGAAGTGATGCAAATGTATGAATCGCTGTTAGGAGAAAGACGTTGTCATGCAGCGAGAAGGATCGTAATCTCTGAATGGAGGAAAGAGAGTCTGTGTGGATTATGACTCGATTGCGACGATGGTGGTGAGCATGCCGCAATGCACCCAGGATGGCCGCAAGTTCCGCCTGGAAAGCGGATACACCTGAAGAGAGTCGCCAAGCTTCCACTATTTGCCCAGAGACAAAGGCCGCTCCAGCTGCGCCATTAGGGGAAACAGAGCCATCAGTGTAATAGATGGCTGAGTCTGGTGAGGCCAGAGCTGCCACCCTACTGAGACCCTCCTGGTGAAGGAGTGCTGGAATTGAGGAGCGGGGTTTAGCCTCCGATGGACAAATAATATTAAAAAGAGGAGGATCCCATGGCGGTGGATCAACGTATCCAGGAAAGGGAGAGTCGGGATCTTGACAGAGGCTCGCAGCAGCTCCCAATCCATGGATGACAGCGGCTGTGGTGCGGGCCCAGTCACGCTGAGGGGCCGGCTCGGGTGGGTGGCAGAGAAGGCGTTTTAGGAGGGCAGAGACAGGCAGGTGAGGCAGGCACTGGATCAGCTTCAGAGTGACAATTGCCGCTTGTAACACAATGCGATGGGCCAGAGATGGCACCCCACCCTCCATACGCAGACTGACAAGCCGGGTCCAGCGTGGAGCACCCAGCATAATGCGGAGGGCATCATTCTGGATGACCTCCAGAGATCTAGCGACTGGCGGAGCGAGTCCCGTCAAACAGATGGCACTGTAATCTACTAAGGATCGGACTGCATGTATATAAAAAGTCCGTAGGACGGAATATGATGCCCCCAAACTCCGCTTGGATAGATAGCGGAGAGCAGCCATGTGGGTGGATGCACGCTCCCTCAGGTACCGAACGTGGCAGGAAAAGTTAAGACCCGCGTCAAGCCAGACCCCCAAGTACCGATGTGCAGTGACAAGGGAGAGTTGATGGCCACCGAGTAGCAGTGGAAAGTCTGGGGGGCGGAGTCCGAATGGCAGGCACTTGGTCTTCTGAAAGTTAATTTTGAGGCCTAACTCGGCACACTTGGCATGGAGCCGAGAAAGGGCCAAGTCAGCCTGTCTAAAACAATCCCTTCTTGTAAAGACGAGGGCAAGATCGTCCGCATAACAGAGGAGGGTGACGCCAGGCCCATAGTCAATAGTTAAGAGCCCCTCCATAAGGATATTAAAAAGGAGAGGGCTTAATACTGTACGCTCCCCTGGGGCGTGCCATTTGAATGTTTGTAAAAGTGTGAGAGGTGCCCCTGAAATCTGACCCCTGCAGAGCGATCCGCAAAGAATTCCCTGATCCAGGATAAAAGCCTGCCTCCCACACCCCTGTCTGCAAGGGCAGCCAAAATAACAGTAGAGCTGGCTAGTTCAAAAGCCTTCTCAAGGTCGAGGAAGATGGCCATCCCCCTTCCCCCTCTCAGTTCCCCAAGGAAAGATGCGAGGCAGTGAGTGGCACTCCTACCATGGTGGTAAGCGAAGATCCTTGGGTGCAATGGTCCCAGCCGCCAAGCGAGACGAGCCTGCACAACCCTCTCAGCCGATTTAGCGATACAGCTAAGGAGGGAGATGGGGCGCATGGCGGTAGGATCATGAGGCTTAGGAATCGGGTGAATAACAGCCGCCTTCCACGACCTTGGCAGCCGCCCCTCAGACCACGAGAGGTTGATTAAATCAAGTAGGCGCTTGCTGCCGCAATCTCCAGCGTGTGACAGGATTGAATATGTAATCCCGTCCAGTCCAGGTGCAGAGTCCCCCCTGTGGTGCAGTGCTTTTAGAACCTCCCCGCTGGTGATGGGACAATCAGCTGGGTCTGGCCTATCACAGGCAGCCTGAACTGCCGTGGCACCAGCAGTGCATAGCTGAGCCTGCAGAATCTGGACGGATTGTGGGAGATTGCTAGAAGCAGAGAGATCCGCGAAGTGCTGATTGATTGATTGATTGATTGAAAATAATTACAATCTGGCGGCGCAACTGCCAGGGTCATATGCCGCCGGATGACAAAGTAGAAGACACGGCAAAATAAAAAGTGCCTATTCAAAATAAAGTTACTATCTGTTAGCAGGAATAAAACACTAAAAATAATAAAAGAATAATTTATAAAATAACAATTACTTATAAAAGTGGAAGGAGGCCCGCCTCGTGAAGAAAACTAAAAACATCAGTAAAATCGTTAGAGGCCTCACCAAGCATCGAACACAAACAGTAGGCACCATCTGCTCCCCTATGCCTATGAAGGAACCTCTGACGCAGGCCCCCCAGACTCGGACACTCGACCAGCAAGTGACGGACAGTAAGGGGAACAAGGCAGTCATCACAGTACGGTTGAGTTTCACCACACATGAGGAACCCATGTGTAAGCCGAGAATGCCCAATGCGAAGCCTAGCAAGAGCCACCTCCAGTCGCCAAGACATAGAGGGAAGAACCCTTGGCACAACCACTCTCTGAAAGGTTTCTTTTAGTTTATTATGAGAAACACCATCCCAGTGTCTCTGCCAACATGTATGAATTGCATACCGAGAGTAAGGTATTACATCAGAAACAGGAAGTGGGTAGTCAGCTGGGGGCTGTTGAGAAGACGCAGCTTTAGCTAAAGTATCTGCCCTCTCATTCCCCACCACACCAACATGTGCAGGAACCCAACAGAAGTCTACACGGCGGCCACGGCGGCCAAGAAGAAAAAGCCACTCTAAAATTGATAAAACCAATGGATGGGATGCATTAAAAGACTCCAGTGCAGACAAAGCACTACACGAGTCACTATAAATCACAAAAACGGATTGGGGGAGAGTAAAAATGATTTTAAGAGCATACAAAATTGCAGTCAGTTCTGCTGTATACACTGAAGTAATGCCAGGAAGGCTACCGCCCTCAGTAAAGGAAGGGAAGACAACACCAAATCCTACTCCAGTATCAGTCTTAGACCCGTCAGTATAGACGGGGACAGAACCCTCATGAATGGAGGCATGTTCTAAAAAGAGAGAGAGGGACACCTGAGAGGGAAGTGAGCCCTTTTTTCCAACAACGGACCTACAGAATGTCACGCGAGGGATTAGCCAAGAACCCACCCTTGGGATCCGATGTGGACAAATTGCCAGTCTCGGGAGAGAGAGGGCTAACATAACAGACCGGACCCTGTAACCAAATGGCTTTGGGAAATTAGGACGGGTCTCAAAAACAGAAGATCGGGAATCCTGTGAGACAATGGCACAAGAAATTGAGTCTGGAATGCGGTGAAGACGATACCAACACCTCATCATTAGCAACTGGCGTCACAAGTCCAAGGGGAGTACACCAGCATCTACCAACAAACTTGGAATTGGGGATGATCTGAATGCCCCGGTTGCTAGACGAACACCAGCATGATGCACAGAATTTAACAACCGGAGGCGGGCATCTGTTGCAGAGGAGTAGACCTCACACCCATATTCAACTTTAGGAAGAATAAGAGACCTATGCAAGAGGAGGAGGGTCTGACGGTCAGCACCCCAAGAGGTATGAGCTAAAACCCTCAAAAGACTCAAAGCTTTAAGACAAGCCACCTTAGAACGAATATGAGGAGCCCAGGTTAATCTTCTATCAAACAGAAGACCCAGAAACCGCGTCTCTTACACACAGGATATTCTTCTACCATAGAGATACAAGTCAGGGTCTGGGTGGACTCCTCGAAGACGACAAAAATGTATAGCCACTGTCTTTGCTGAAGAAAAATGGAAACTGCGTGTTTCTGCCCAGTCAGAAATTCTATTGAGAGCCAACTGCAACTTCCTCTCTATCAGAGACATTCTATACGCATTGAAAGAAATCGAGAGGTCATCGACATACAGTGATCCTCGTACACCATCAGGAAGTACACTGATGACGCTGTTAATGGTACTCCATCTTCTAGTGCTCGGGCATTAGAAAGCACTCCTCCCACTCGCACCCTTAAAATTCGGTTAGATAAAAACTGTTGAATAAAAACAGGTAAGTGCCCACGAAGACCAAACTCATGAAGAGAGAGTAAAATACCATGACACCATGCAGTGTCATATGCCTTTTCCAGATCAAAGAAGACCGTGACCTGGTGTTGGTTAGTGGACAAAGCCTCACCGACAGAAGATTCCAAGGACAGTAATGCATCAGAGGTAGATCGCATTTTTCGAAAACCATACTGGGCAGGGGATAAGAAGTCACCTCTCTCTAAAAACCACACAAGCCTAACATTGACCATCTTTTCCAAAACTTTACATATACAAGACGTCAAAGAAATAGGCCGATAATTCGTCGCCTGTAGTTGGTCCTTACCTGGTTTGGGGATGGGGATAACTACAGCAACACCCCAAGAAGCCGGAAACTCCCCAGAACACCAGATCTTATTAAACAGTGAAAGCAAAAACAACAGGGACTCATCAGACAGGTGGCGTAAAAAGGCATAAGGAATATCATCAAAACCAGGAGAGGAATCATGGCACTGCGACAGAGCTGACTGGAGTTCAAAAATTGAAAATGGAACATCGTAAGGCTCTCCCCCAGCAGAGGCAAAACTGAGACCACGAGATTCTAGGCGCCGATGGTGGCAAGCCGAAGGCGTATCTGCATCCTTCTTTGACACACTGGCAAAATGGTCGGCAAGCAATTCTGCAACAGCAAATGGACCAGCCACAGTTCCACCTGGTGCAGATAAAACAGGAGGGGATGATACAGTAAATTTACCTGAAATTTTCTTTACCCGGTTCCACACCTGGGTGATGGAAGTCCTTGAATTGATGGAGGAAACATAACCCTTCCAGGACGAACGCCTGGCCTCCTTTAAGATCCGCCTCATATGGGCTCGTGCCCTCTGATATGCCACCAAATACTGAGGATCCCCACGGTGACGACGAAGTCGTGAGAAGGCGACTCGTTTGGCTCTCACTGCGGAACTACACTCCGAGTT
The DNA here is from genome assembly GCF_032717465.1 of Coenobita brevimanus. Lineage (NCBI taxonomy): Eukaryota > Metazoa > Arthropoda > Malacostraca > Decapoda > Coenobitidae > Coenobita > Coenobita brevimanus. The sequence continues at coordinate 19,447,135 of NC_137020.1, read as the reverse complement.
CCACCAAGGAACCGGACGTTTAGGAAACTGACCCTGTGTTTTTGGAATAGATAATAGGGCTGCTGAGTGCAGCACTGTATTGAAATATGACACAGCCTCCGTAAGACAGCCAAACTCATTGACAGAAAGGGAAACGGAACTTTATTCCCTAAAATATGGCCAGTCAGCCTTATCCAGAAGCCAACGAGGAAGACGTGGCTGAGGTCCACCTGCACTAGCAGTTAAGAGTAACGGAAAATGGTCGCTGCCATACAGGTCTGGCAACACATCCCAGTTAAAATCTAAAAGAGCATCAGCTGAACATAAGGACATATCAATGGCAGTAAAAGTTCCTGTCTGGCTATGGAAATAAGTCATTATATTGGAGTTTAAAATGCCTAACTCCTCATCTTCCACTAAAGAGGCTAGCATAACACCCCGAGGGTTAGCCTCACTGTTTCCCCATAGTGGATGGTGACCATTCATATCGCCTAGTAACAGAAAGGGAGAAGGAAGGCAATGAATAAGGCGTTCCAGATCCGCCCTTTCAACAGTTGCACTAGGAGGTTGATAAAGACTGCAAACTGTATACTGCCGACGTAAAAACATTCGGACAGCAACTGCCTGCAAGGGACTGGAAATATCCAGATGACTATATGGAATATCCTGGCGAAGGAAGATAGCAGCACCTCCATGACGACCTTGACCCAGCACAGGATCAGAATAAAAAGCATTGTAGCCAGAAGGACCAGCAGGAGCAGTATCACCAACCATGGTCTCCTGGATACACATGCATAGCGGAGTAAATTGAGAAACTAGATGACACAGTTCCTCATAGTTAGCACGTAAACCCCGACAATTCCACTGGATGACAGAACCCATAGTGGAGGGGAAAATGATTAAGTGCGGGACTGTACCCCTCCTGACATGCGAGCGGGTTTGGAATGATGCTTAGGAAGGCCCTTGGTAAGAGACTGTCCAGCACCAGGAACCCGTGCTTTATGTCGAACATCCGTGGGCAAACGTGAGGACGTGGAAGAGGAAAGTTTTACAACACACTTCCTTTGAGGTGAATTAACATTCAGTTTGGATAGATGCTTGGAGGCCGCCTTGGGTAATGTGGGACTGCCAGTGCTACCATTAGAAGCTCCAGAAGTGGAAACAGAGTCGACAGGATTAGAACCCTGCAAGGTTGACATTGTGCTTTTAAGAACGGACGCATCAGCAGTCTGTCCAACACCCTCCCCAGGTGGGGACCTGACTACAGGTGAACCACCAGCAGCAGCTTCCATTTGGCTAGACCTCTCAGCCTCTGAGGCAGAGGGAACAGTCGAGAGGTTGATACAAGGTTCAAAAACAGAAACCTTAGGTGGCCGGCTTTCAGGCTTTGAGGACTCTGACGAATTACGATGACGTTTGCCGGATACAGAAGGAGCCTCATTCATACTGGACAAGGGGGGATGAGTCTCGTCAGCGTGTACATCTGCCACCACCACAGAAGTACGCGAACCATCAGCCACTGAAGTGGAGGCAGAGACAGTTGGAGCAGTGGGTGGATGAGCATTAGTCACACACTTATCAGTAATTCCAGGGTTAACAACATCCGTCAAATCAGTAGTTGGGGAAGTGGTCACTGTAAAGGGTCGTGGCAACTTCTGGGACACAGAACGACGTACAGGTGCCCCAGAAAGGACAGAAGCATAAGTAACTCCAGGCCGAAAGAAAAGAGTCTGGGCCCTCCTCTTTGCTTCTGGAAAGGGAACCTTCTCATGTGCACGAATGGATAAGATCTCCTTTTCAAGGCAGTATCTTGGACAGCTTTTTGAAAAGACAGCATGAGGACCTCCACAGTGATAGCATTTAATGGGTCCTGTACAGTCGCTGGTATGGCTTGATCCACCACAAGAGACACAAACACCAGGAAGTCCAGCTTGTGCACGACGGCAATATTTGCCGACATGGCCATATCCCTGACAGTGGAAACACCGCCTTGGGGTGGGCACATATGGCTTCACAGGAAGTGACAGCCAAGCCAGCTTCACAGATTTAGGTAGCATTAACCTATCAAATGTCAGGAACAATGTCGGTGTTGGGGTCAAAATTCCTTCGATTTTCTTCTGTACACGTTCGACCTTCACCACGCCTGATGACTGCATTTCCTCCAACAACCTGGCCTCTGAGTATCGAAGAAGGTCACAAGAAAAGATCACTCCTTTACACTGGTTGAAAGTACTGTGTGGAGTGCATGAAACATCTAATCCAGAAACAGAGGTCAAATTCAACAATTGCATGCTCTCTTCAGGCGACGATACTTCAATGAGGATGCTTCCATCGCCCTGGGATGATATTCGGGGTTCTCTGCCACAAACTGAAATAATTGAATGGTGCAATTCAAATATGTCAGTATCCAACACAGATCCACCTCTGGAGGATCTGAGCACTAGATACTTGACAAATGACTTAGGCTCTGTGTCATCTGAGCTGAACCCAAGAGCCGAACCAACCCGACGTGGCTTCCTCCCAGTCCCAGTTGAACGCTGGGGCATAGGAGGAAAGCCACCACAGGCCTGAAAAGGCTCCAGAGTGGCTATGAGGGTGGTGCAACCTGAAGTATGTCCTGGGACAGAGGCCGTGTCGTCAACAACATTTTTGTCAATACTCGCCATATGGTCTGCTATAATCTTCATTCCCCCACCCCCCCACCCACCATGGAGTCCAACAAGGGGAGGCCATATGTCAGGGACAGAGCCACTGACGACCCCAGGGGTAGCAGAGGAGTATACGCAGGTAACCACTGGGGGACCCGGACAAGGGTGACTCCAGGACGATAGGAGCCACCAGGCCCCCCAGTGCCCACTTGACCCTAGCCAACGCATGACCAGCCGATTGACCTGGTCGGGCCCAACCAGGCCGCCCGTCTAGCCAGAATAAGGGACCAAAGAGGTGTATTGCTAGCTGCAGGGTGCATCGTGCAGCATCGCTCAACCTCCAGGACTCCCGTCTCCCAGCATTACGGGACGCCACGCACGGCAAACACGTGGGGAGGCAACGGTCCTGCCCTAGATGGCAAAAGGGCAGGGACTAACATCACCAGCGGGCCTCCTCCACCAGTGATGTAGGGGGTGCTTGGTCCACGACACTGACAAATGCCGAACCCTACAAAGGTAGGCATGCCTCCAAAGTAGGTGGCACTGCCAGCCACGCTTCAAGCCCCGCCACCACGTCAAGGTGACCCCCCCCCAGCGGGGCCGCAAAGTGCTGAGTGAGGCGGCTGGCCTCTGCGGCAGGATCAGGATGCGAGGGCGGACGAGAAGGACGTGGATCGGAGATGGACCTGATTCTCCTCCACATCTCCCCGAGTGTGGAGTGAGCGTCTAGGGTACGACACCATCCAATCCACGCCTCCTCCTTGAGGTGGCGTTTCTCTGTGGTGACATGTCGCGTGACAGCCACCAGGTACTGACGGTGTGGAGATGTGTGACGCCGTCGGTAATGCCTGCGTGCCGCATTGAGCTGCCGGTTCAATTCCTTGACCCTGTCGCAGTAAATCCAGCCATCCTGATTGCACCTCGCGGATCGACGCTGCAGGGGGATAGCAAGAGAGGCAGCCTGTGAAAAGATACTCGCCACCTGATCTGCTCGTCTCTCGAGGTCTGAGGCGGGAGGAGATGCAGCAAAGGCCCCAGCTAAGGCCTGGGCAAACGCCACCCAGTCGGCCCTACAGAAGCCCCACCGCAGAGGAGGGGGCAGCGTCGGTGGGAGTGGAGCAGTTGGCAGAGTGACCTCTAGGGCAAAATGATCACTAGCAAGGTGAGGGTGCAGTGACCATGTTGCCGAGCCCGCAAGGGGGGAGGACACAAATGTCAAGTCCAGACGCCCCCCGTCAATGTGTGTGGCTTCAGTGGTGTCGTTTAATAGGGAAACATCACCCACCTCCTCCAGTATTAAAGAGATGTGTCGTCCTGCATCGTTGGGCCGAAGAGGCGAAGAGAGCAGGGCGTGGTGGGCATTGAAGTCGCCCCCAATGTACACAGCTCCCCTGGCAGCTTGGGAGAAAAGTTCCCCCAACTCCAGGGTGCTCCTCTGGCTCCGGTATACATTGTATACCGTCAGGGGCGATGTCGCCAGATGGAGAACCACGCCCTGAACCTCCACATCAGGTCCACAGAAAGGAGGGGGCTCACAATCCGTGCACGCGATGTGGTCCCGGACCAGAACGGCACATCCCCGTGTAACGCCACGAATATACGGGAGGAGATGGGTGGTGTATCCCGAGAGATGGAAAGTGGAATTGCCTGGGAGCAGGGTCTCCTGCAGGAGAATGACATGAGGGCGGTCCTTTGTGGCCGCTTCCTGCAAAAGGGGGAGCTTGCTCCGTGCTCCCACACAATTCCACTGGAGGAGCCTGAGAGAGGGGTCTACTGGCCGTCCGGCGACAGTTGCAGACGGTCGTTCTCCTGCAGCAGTGGTGAGGCACTGTCCATCACTTTGGACCCAGATGGTGTTAGGGTTTGCCCCAAACGATGACGATGACGAGGCAGCTGTGTGGTTGAAGACAGAGCATTGGGAGGTCGTGGCTTGACCCTCTTGGACGGGCGAGCTGACCTGTGCGATGTGGGACGGGGTCGCCCTGCCGAACGAGCTGGGCGGCGAGGGGACAGAGGAGCACCTAGGCTCGCCATCTTCCTCTCGATCGCCTGGTCCACAAGGCGATTGGCAGCTTCGGCAAGGGGCTCTGTTGGGAGAGGGATGTCGAGGGTTAAGGCTACTGTCTTTGCTAGGGTCATCGCCAGCTCTGTGGCAAAGGTCCTGAGCTCCTCCGTTGTGAACGAGATCGCCGGAGGAGCAGGAGCGTGGGGTGGACTGGGTGTGGAGCCAGACACTGGTGGCGGAATTGTCAGTGACTGACTGGTCGCTACAGTTGGAAGTGGTGGCAAGACAGGCGGCTGTTGGCGGTGGACCTCTGCTGTGGTCTGGACCACAGTGAAAGCTGAGGGCAATGGAGGGAACTCCTGGTCGCTGAGAGGTGGTGGGTGCTGAATGAGAGGGCGGCGCTGTTGTCCCCAGATGAAAGTGCCGGGGGGAGCTGGAGTGGCGCTGGTGGCCTGGTTCTCCTGCACAAAAGCAACCTGCCTCTCTCAACCCTGGTTCACTCGTTGAACCCTCGCGGGGCAACTGGGGTGCCAGTCGTGGTGTCGTCCTGAGCAGTTGGGGCACTTGGCCGCAATTGGTTGCTTCGCCTTGAACCGCTGCAGGCACTCGTCCGTGTCGTGGGCGCCACTGCACATGCCGCAGATGACGGGGCGGTTGCAGTTGGCACGGTGGTGCCTGCAGCGTTGACATTGGCAGCAACGGAGTGGCTCCGGGGTGAAGGGGCGAAGGTGATATATTCCCCAGTTCCCCAGGTCGATCGCTGGGATCAGAGGACCCTGCAGGGTGACAATGACCTGACGAGTCTCCTCCCTGGTCCGCGCTTTCTGGCAGCAGGTTGCCTCTTCGACCTGAGGGTGGTGAAGCAGTATCTCCATAGGCATTCGCAAGGGATAGCCCATGACAACTGCCTTCGTAGACTGTTGGCCGGGAGTCAGCTCGACTAGCTTCACAGGGCAGGCCTCGTCCTGCAGAGCTGTTCTCAAGAGGTCGTAGGCTCCCTCGTCCTTCGGCACCAACATCGAGCTTCCATCCCGACCTATCAGGTTGGAGCAGCGTAGCCCTGGCAGGTGACGCTCTAGTGCAGACACGGCGTCGTAACTCGTCGCATGCCCGTCCTGTACCGGCACACGGAAAGCTGGGAATGCAGAGCGGGGCGGCGGACGCACAGCTACTGACACGGAGGGACGAGCAGCAGAGGGACCCCTGAGGGGAGGCCCAGTGCGTACAGCCGGAGAAGGGCCGTTTCCCTGGCGAGCACGCCTCGATCCCTTGCGTACCACGGGGGTGAAACCCTCATCTTCATGCAGAGCGGGATCAGCAGAGGGGGAGATCTGAGTCGCAGCAGGAGCCTCCGACGGGACCTCCAGCCGCTTGAGAATACGAGAACTAGTCGGCCTAGGCTCGTGAGAGGGTGCGCAGGTGGGAGCGCGAGGCTGCGGATCGAGGGCTCTGTTCACGGGAGTGCCTTGCTGTGGATTAGGGCTGGCATCTGCACTTAGAGAAGCTGAAGTGCCCTTGGTGGAAGAGAGAGATGGTGGAGCAGGTGCAACCTCCTTCATAGCCTCATGTCGGCGGGCTGCCTTAGCAGAACGGGTAGAGTTACCACGCAAGCGAGGTGGTACCACTCCCGTAGACTTAGGTGCAGAGGGGTTAGCACAGGAAACCTCGTGAGCTGACGAGTGGGAGCTCGAGTCAGAGCAGTGACTCTCCCGCTTCGTGCCTGTAGCAGGACACGGGATGGAGAGCCTCGACTGAGGGAGCGGGAGGCGGGAATGCCCCTGGGGCCTAGGGATGTTAGATCTCTTCATCCTGCTCACAGAAGCAGCCCAAAAAACTCAGTCAACACACACACACACACACACACACACACACACACACACACACACACACACACACACAACCAGTCAAACAGCACAAAGAAAATAACAAAAGTGGCCAAGGTCCCTACAGTGACGGGCAACCTATGCTCCCCACCCTCTAAAGGGCGATGGGAGGCCCCGCCACTGCCCCTTTCGGGTCTTCCCTAATCTAACAGAGCCGCCCTCACTGCCTCCTATAACCAGGCCCTAATGGCCCCCCTTCATGGAAGTGCCCTAACGGCACCCCTTCAGGGTTCGGCGTCGTACTACAGTGAGGGACACTAACGGCAGGCCAAAAAAAAAAAAAAAAAAAACACCCACCCACACAGTCACAAACACACACACACTCCCACTCACACCCAGGCAATCGGAGACTAAGTCCCAGAAAAATCCTGGAAAACAGCAAAAATTATTCCTCAATGCCAGAGACTAAGTCCTAAACAGGCAAAAAAGCGAGGAAAACGGACGAAAATCGCCACGAGTAAATGAACCAGAGTTCAAAGCTCGAGAGAAATCGGCCAGACCTCCTCACCCGACAAAGTCTGAGCTAGGAGTGTTTTTTTTATCGACCATTGAGGCCGAAGCCTCTGGTCATTAAGGCAAATATATATATATGTATATATATTGACACATATATACATATATATACAAACATATATATATACATACATACATACATACACACATCCACGTACATATATATATAATAATTTTTATTTTATTATTTTTTGTAGTTTTATTTTTATTATTTTTATTTATTTTTTATATTTTTAACCTTATATTACTTATAAACAAAATACCTAATCTAAAGACCCTAAAACTAACCACCTAACAGACAAATCGCTAACCTATACTAAATCCTAAGAGACAAATAACTAGACCTACACTAATGTTCAAAAAGCCTCGACCAAGAGAACACCATCGACTGCAGATATGTAATGCTTTTCTACATTACATACCTGCACTCATCACCTGATGACTGTCAGTCGAGGCACAACCTAATATAGGGGACATCAATATATGAAAGGGAACCAGACGAGGCAGGAACATTTCCATATACGTCAGCTGTCGTCCCTAATTAGAATAACTTAAGCAAGATAATATAATGTATTTACATAATTTATACAAAAATTGAAGAACCTCGCCCAGCAGACTACCATCGACTGCAAGTGCCCAATACCTTCCTATATTGCACACTTGCACTCATCAGCTGGTGACTGTCAGGCAAGGAATTTGGCTTAATGTAGGGGACATCTATATTAGAAATAGATCGGTGGGAGGAGGAACTATTTAAAATATGTCAACTGTCAACCCTAATTAATATTACAATATATACATATTTACTGTTCATAAAAACCATAACCACACAGTAAAAAAGTCACATCACTCTGATCAGTCCGGTCTCTCTCAAGAAAGCCATCAATTTATCAGTCATAACAATGTCCCCATCACCCAGGATGGTGGAAAGGGTGAAGGGGACGTCTACTGCGCCGCAGTAATTCATAAGTGAAGCGCGTTCACGAATAAATCGCCGACAGCGCAGGATGATATGACTGATAGATAACACCGCATTACAGATGTCACAGTGCGGTGGGAAGCGTCTTTCCATATAAGGTTTTATGTGGGTTACAATGGTGGCATTCAGCCGTAGCCGTGCCAACACTTTTTCTTCTAGGCGACTGGGACGGTTGGCAGTGTCCCAGTCGCCCAGGTACGGCTTACAAGTTGGAATATTTAGTCTGGTCCACTGACCTTGCCACAGAAGATTTATTGATTTCTTTCCGAGATATAGACTCGACCGTAGATCACGAGGAACGTCCCAAGTCTCCTCGAGCTCCACAGCCGACTTTGCAAGTAAGTCAGCCTGCTCATTGCCGTAGATACGACAATGACCAGGCACCCAGATCAGCGTGAATGACTTGTTGCATGAATGCAACTTATTAACGATGCGGCCCTGGATCTCATGAGAGTCCGTAGTGCAAGATGCAATTGCCTGAAGGGCTGATTTTGAATCTGAAAATATGACAAATGAGTCATGTCTAGAATTGAGAGCATAGTCTATGGCTTTGTCAATAGCAAAAAGTTCTGAAGTAAACACAGATGTATGAGTCGGCAACCGATACCTGAGGGCACATTCAGTCGACCACACACTTGCACCCACACATTCACTCGACTTGGAGCCGTCGGTGTACAATTGATGGGACCCCAAGTGACGAACAATGATGTTACGAAACAAGTGGTGGACCTCCGCCTCCAGCGCCTTGGCCTTTGGTGCTGGGAGCCATGTAACATCGACTGTAAAGCCGGGTGGCTCCCAAGGCGCTATATTTTTAAGCACCAACTTGTCACAGTCACTGGGGTCCACATCAAGCTCCTGAGTCAGTAAGTGAAGGTCAGTGGCAAGTGGCTAACGAACCCCCCGCATAAGATGAGGGTATTGACGCAGGGGAGTACAGGCCGCGTTGCCGATATTACTTTTTCTAACTGTCCGTACAACATCGGACAATGCCAGGTGGTGACAGCAAATACGGAGGGAAGGCACATTCGCCTCCACTTCCATACGAGCTACACGGGTACACTGGACTGCTCCAAGACACATTCGCAAACATTTATTCTGCAACACATCCAATCCTTTCAGAGTGGCATCGGATGCCGAGCCATACACCTGTGCGCCATAGTCTAGCTTCGATCGAATAAGGGACTTATACACCATTAATAAAGATTTTCTGTCGGCACCCCAGGTAGTACCCGCTAGGTACTTGAGGACATTTAACGGTTTATCACAACAAGCAAGCAAAGTATTAACGTGAAGTTTAAAATTCATTCTACGATCAAAATGTATTCCTAAAAATTTTACAGAATTTTGAAAAGGTACCGCCTGATTATCCAAAGTTAAGCACAAATTAGGTACGTTACGATTAGTGAAAACTATAGCGGCACACTTACGTACGGAAAACTTAAATCCCCACTGTAAGGCCCATTGGTGGACGGAGTCAAGGGCTGCTTGAATCCGCCCAGCCGAAAATTGTGCATTACGGGAAGAGTGCCATATTGCACAATCGTCAGCGTAGAGTGAGTATTTAAGATTCCTCGGGATGGGAGCTGATGACAGAATATCATTGATCATAATACTAAATAAAGTAGGACTAAGCACACTTCCCTGTGGCACCCCGTTTTCCTGGATAAATATATCCGATGTTACGTTACGGGGCAATTTGACAGAGAAAGTTCTGTCCCTTAAGAAATTTGAAATAAAAACAGGCAAATTTCCTCTTAAACCATAAGCATAGAGCTTCATTAGTACACCGTGTCGCCAGGTCATGTCATAGGCTTTATGGATGTCCAAGAACACCCCTATCATGAATTCTTTATTGGCAAATGCCTCTGCAATACAATGCTCCAAATTCATTAAATGATCTAGTGAACTTCTGTATTTACGGAAGCCACATTGTTGATCATTTAACAAATTCTTCGACTCTAAAACAAAAAGAAGCCTATTGTTAACCATTCGTTCCATGACCTTACATAGACAAGAAGTCAACACAATAGGACGAAATGAAGTGGGATTCATAAGACGACCAGCCTCTTTGGGTATCGGTATGACGTGCGCAAAGTGCCATGAGTTTGGGAACGTTCGAGACGCCCAAATCTCATTGTACAATGCTAACATCTTAATCAGGTTGTCCTGATTAAGATGCTGGATCATACCGTACGTGATGGTGTCTGGTCCAGGGCTGGTGTCTTTACAGGATTTAAGGGCAAGGAGCAGTTCATCTAGCGTAAACTCTTGGTTGTACAGGGAGTTTACGTCTTCTGTGGCAAAGTCTAATATCTGTAGCTCAGCCGTGCGTTTATGATGTTGGAAACGCGGGTCATAATTGGCTGAGCTACTTACATGAGAACGTCCACGGGCTCGTCATAGATGTTATTATTTATTTGCAAGGTGGTAATGGGGAAATATGGGCCTTTATTATTTAATATTCTTATAGTGGACCAGACTTTACGTAATGGTGTCGTACGAGTCACCGTGGACACAAAGGACCGCCAGGAGTCACGTTTGGCCCTTCTTATTATTCTCCTTGCCTCAGCCCGTGCCTGTTTGTATGCAATAAAATTTTTCTCAGTGGGCTGACTATCAAAAATCCTGTATCTCCTATTGCGTTTTCTTAATGCTTGTAAGTCTTGGGAATAGCAGCCTCAGCTGCGTGTAATATGGAAGTAGTTATATTTTCGACCTTAACATCTATGGTCTCCCCAGATATATCTAAATTGGCGATCCTTGAGAAGGATCCCCAATCTGCTTTCTTATAGTTAAATTTTGGAGATGGAGGGTCCGAAATGATGTCGCGTGTATAAGAAAGACAGATGGGTAAATGATCACTTCCCAAGGAGTCGTCGTAAGGGTCCCATGAGAGATCTTGATGTATACCAGAGGCCAAAGATAAGTCAATGGCCGAAAAGTTACCAGTACGATCATCTACAGTCGTTCAGAAGACAGAGGTTGGACTGTAGTATTAGGTCGGCTACTTGCTCCCCACGACCATCAATCCTCAAGCTACCCCATTGATAGTGATGGGCGTTAAAATCTTTCCAGGCAGATGTTCCACTAGTGAATTTAAAGCATCACCATCAATGGGGCCATGGAACGGACAGGAGGTCGAGATGGAGATGTACTGTGAGCGGCAGGAGGGAGGAAGACAGGGTCAGTCTGCGTCTCGACAGAGCACATCACAGGACGGGATATTACCCAGACTTCCTTCTCCTCCTTCCACTTGGGACAATCCCTAGAGGAAGTGGACAATCAGACTAATCTTGGGACATCGGACCAGCCATGGGGACATCACGGGACATGTTGATAACCGAACTGACCCGGTTTTTGTAATAAAGGACTGTCCATATGAGTCTCCCCTTTATTTTCACTGATTATTATTTCTATTTTTATTATTATTATTATGATGATGATGATGATGATTAGTATTATCATTTTTATTATTATTATTATCATTGTTATTATTATTATCATTATCATCATTTTTATTATTATTATTATTATTTTTATTTTTTTTTAATTTTATTTTTTTTCACTCATCTTAAATGTCAGGACCAACTTGCCTAGCCCCAGGCTTCTACAGTCCTCATGGGGCAACGTAGGATTGGATGATGGATGGATGGATTATTATTATTACATTATTATTATTATTATTATTATTATTTTTCAGCCCTACGTGTCAAGTGGGGTTGGTGGAGGATTAGTGCCCCTCCCTGTAAAACAATTAACTCTAAGCCGTTGGCCACCCCGTTTGGGATACATGGCGTCTGGCAATGAATGAATGAATGAACATCTTGCTGCGCCAATTCACTTACGATCTCGTCCTCGCTCATCACCATGAGATCCCTGCAAGTGACAACACCCTTGCAAGAATTCATGGAGACTGGGATTTTGGCTTCGACATAGTAACAATGGAATTTGCGCAGTTTCAACAAATCCTTTACTTGTGCCGAGTTTACAGTTTTGACCAGGAGATCTCCATTAGCAAGTTTTTTAACTTGTTCGACTTCTCCCGCACAGTGGTCAATCACCTTCTTGATAAGGAAGGGATTGAGACTGGACTATTGAAAAACGCCCTAGTGGCGAGGAAAACAAAAAGCTAAGGCCGGTGAGGCAACCCTGCAGCTAGACGAGAGCTCAGAAATACGTCCTCACTCTTCGCAACCATCCATCAAAGTCCCCCCGAGTGTGGCAGTGGGGGAGATGAACAGTTGGCTCCACTCCCGCGATTACTACCCAGCGTTGCCACTGCCGGCTCAGCCAAGGTTTGAATTCCGAACCACCTGTGATCGTGATTCGGACCACTCACTGCTGAGTGGAATGGAATAGGGGGTTGGGGAGAGGTGGGAGAGCCTCAACAGCGATAGAGAGGGAGAGAATTATTGCAGTAGGCATTTGACAGGTTATAAAGAAGTAAAGCTTAATGTAACTTTAGTGAGTTTTCTTCTGTAATCTAAATCCAACTATACATTAATGTTACAAATCAAGGGATTAGTTATATGATGCAATATATATACAGACCTGAAGTAACATTAGAATTCACCCGACACCAATAATTGATGATTAATGCTAGATTTGTGAGTCTTGTAGTAAACCTTATCCAGCTGGTTACTAGGAAAGGGAGGGGCGAAAAAATATTCCTATAAAATCCATGGTCATTTAACGTCGTGGTCGTGCACCACCGATTTCATGATTTTATTTGGTGTCATTAAGCTTTATTAAGGTAGACAGTTCTACTGCCAATGAAGATGGTATTCGTAACTGAGGACGAGAAACATTCCTGTTACGGCTTTTGCAATGAATTAATATATATCTTGCCAGCATTGCGGCGTGAGCGTTCACATCCCGCTACCAGCTGAACACACATTCATCCAGCTGTAGAAGTGTTGCCTGCTGTCTTCCCTCGCAGAGTCTGATATTAAGTGTCTCCTAATAAGAGAATAGGAGGGGATGAATATAACATGTAGTTTGGGATGAGGTTAGGGGGTGGCTCAAGTAGGACAGGAGGGGCTACCAGTGATTTTTGAAAAAAAAAAAAAAAAGAGGTTGAAAAGCAGTTTTTTTTTTTAACAATCTCGCACGTCAGACGTGAGCATTGGATAGGCTTTGTCTGAAGTCTTAATACATATATAAAATAAGATCTAATTATATACTTCTATATATGAACCTGTGTGCAAATAGGGATATAGGCAGATGGATAATGAGTCAGACTGACAGAAAAAAATAGAGTGTGACAGAAGAGATGGGACGACAGCAAGGAGAGGTAGAGGTAGATATTCAGTGGACTATAATGTGCATGAAGTGCAATTATGAATGGGGCCTAGATGTGCAAGACTGGGGAAGGTTAATTTCCGGTCTTCCGTGAAGGAAATAATCGAATGAGGAAAAAAAGATGCATTAATATTATATTAGGATATTTAAAACCTAGAAAACAATGGGGCTTTACAATATTATGGGAAAATCCTTCCTACAAGGTATTTTCATTCCGGCTTTTTATCAAATTTACAATGTTATGGGTTTTCCCGCTAACCAGTAAAACAAAATGAATCATCAGAGAATGTCTCGAATGGCGCCGACTAACAAATTTGTCTTAACCTCTAACATTTTTCAACAATGAGTAAGTGGTGGAAGGTTTGATTTATTAATATATTGATATTTTCACTTCTTCAAGATAGTCTCAACCATCAATAACTGGGTTACATTGGGCACATGCTTATCATATTCAAAGGTGAACGTCATTCCCTCCTATTCTCTAATTAAGATATACACCTATATATATATATATATATATATATATATATATATATATATATATATATATATATATATATATATATATATATATATGCGTGTGTGTGTGTGTGTGTGTGTGTAGGTCTAGATCATACTATGTCTAGATCTAGCAAGGGTTTCTGAAATATAATACTGAAATGTTTAATTTCACATGAAATAGATAAATTTATCATTATGGTAAATATGATTACCTTCATTAGATGCCAATTTCGTTGTTACCTATTCTGTATTGTTTTCCCGCTTGCTATACTTTATATTCTATAGACAAATATCCATTGGTACAGTACATAATACGTTTTATCTTTTAGGATGTGACATTTGAAAAACAACACATAATTGAAGTAAACCTGCAATGTTAATAGAGCTATGGTTTTCATTTTCTTTATCTTCAGCGTAATCATACGTCAGTGCCGGTGCGAAGGTCTGAGATTGGTCTTCTACATCTACAAGTATGACCCAATTCACAACACCATCTACCTGGAAGGAGGCAGAACACTTTAAACCTTCACACCCACCCCAGAAGCTAATTACTGACATATTGCCACCTTCATTGCTGGAACTCTGCAACCACTCTCACGCGTAGAATGTAAGATTTAATAACTGCATCGGAGCCTCGTTATGTTATCCCAAGCCGTAGCCATTTGTCAACATCTTTGCTTAAAAACAAGTGTGAAGAACTTCAACATAATGCTATCTCTGTAATGAAGCTTGTCCCAGACATTAATAGTACCGAATGTATCTGGAATAACAGACAAGTGAATATTTTTTTTAGAAGTGACTGTCCACTTCAGTTATGACTGGAAGCCACACTTAATAACATTATCCTGTAGGATATTTAGAGGTCGTCACACTTCAGAATATCCTTGCTCACTTTGAGGATGTCGTTAATTTTTTTTAAAGATCTCCAATAAATTGTCTTATGTAATCATAGGCAATGCATGAAACCTAACTGAAGCTTTCTCCTTAGCTGGACTCACGCTGCCACAGCATGAACGCCATATCCTACACGAATATAAATCTGATAATAGTACAGAGAATGATTAAGAGCCAGGTAGTGAATCTCTAGATGTACAAAACTCTTCAGATGATTTATTCAGTTTTCTTCCTGAGCATGACCCCCGTTTTTCACACACAATGCAGCTTGTAAAGGATGGACTGAGAGAGACTGATCACTACATAAGGTTGTATCAAAGATGTCTACTCTAGTAGTGAATGTCTAGCACCGAATGTCAGAAAATCTACTCATGCAACAGACTTCCTAGAGGGAAAGGCCAGACTTCAGACAGCAACAGCAACACAATGGAATTCTGACGTTAATATGATTAAACCATTCCTGAAAATTCCAGAAGAAAAGTTGGAAAATCTACAAACTACTGTATCTAAACCTACTTATCACCTATCACGATCGGTCAGTGTTTACTGAAATGGTATCAGTCTTGTCGCCTTTTGCTGAAGCAACTAATTTCACACAAGGTCAGAATATTGTCACATCTAGTTATGTTATACTATGTGTCCTAGGACTGAAATCTGCGTTAGTAACATGCAGTCAAGTTACAACAGTCATCTTGTACTGAAATTAAACGGTCAATCCTAACTCGACTGACCTTATGAACAGCGTTCTGTCTTCTATTTAGCTGTTGCCTAAGACCCCAGGATCAACATTAATTGTTGCATTAATTATCAAAATCACTTGTAAAAGCAGGCTGTTAACGCGAGACACTGAAAAGTTTCAACAAAGTGCCATATCTAACAGTAAATTCACACAAGGAAAAGATGACCCACTCTTCCCCAGCCTTAAAAAAAAAAAAAAAAAAAAAAAAAAATGTTTAGCTTATGGCCACACTTAGTCAACCAGTTCCGTTCACTTCATTACCTGTGGAAGCAGAAATGAAAAACTACTTAGCCCCAACATCTCGGGATACAGCAACTCCCTGCAAGTCTGGAAGGCTCGTGAGACTGATCATACATACCTGTTGGGACTATCTATCTATCTATCTATTGCCAGACACCTGAATCCCGTAAGGGGTGGCCACATATAAGTCGCCTCCATGTCGCTCTGTCCCCCGCCATTTCACTACCCTTCTCCCAGCTTACACCTCCCTCTCTCATCCTCGGCCTCCCCCTTCCTCTCTCTCCCTCTACCTCACTCACATACACTTTCCTCAACAGTCTCTCACTCTCCATCCTCTCCACATGGCCAAACCACCTTAATGTATTTCTCCTAAAGCCTCCTATCACATCCACATCCACACCACACCGCTCCTTCCTCGTTTGTCAGCCTGTCTCTCCATGTGACTCTACCTTCAACTGTCTACACTACACTACATGCGCATAACATATCACACCTTTTATTCACGTCTTTAGTAATGGCCGCTGCAATGTTACTATCAAATGAGGTGGTACCTCGGATTGCCACCACCGGCAGGGTAGGGCTGGCAGCACAGGGTCTTCCCGGTCGCCATCAAGCGACTGTGCCGGCAGCGACTGTTGCTATTTCCGGGAATGCTCGTCGGCGAAGAAGTGACAGTGCGGCCTTATTCTTTACCAACATCCGTGGCCTTACCACAAATTTAAACTCAGTTCATTTTTTCCTTCAGTCCATATCCCCTTTGACCCTTTTCCTCACAGAACCACAAATCTCACCCTCAACCGATATATCCCCATTTTGTTTTCCCGGTTACCATCTCCTTACAAACTTCCGTAACAAGGGCGGCACCTGTTCTTATATCAAATCCCAGTATGCAGTTGACACTATTTTAAACTTCACTTCATCCAGTTTTGATTACTCATTATATAAATTAAATTGCCAAAACATTACCAAATATATTTGTGTAGATTATCGTTCCCCCAATGCTTCTTCGGAACCCAGTGTATTTGACTCCATATCCACTCAGTTGAGTAACCTTAACCTTGCCCTTGGCACCGAAATTACCATTTTGGGTGATTTTAACATACATAATGTTGAATGATTATTGCATCCTGCCCGGACTGACGACGCTGGTCTAGAGTGCGAGCTGTTTGCGGAATCGTTTAATCTCACCCAGTTGGTAAAGCAACCAACCAGAATACTTGATAATCCTGACCATAATGCCCATCTCTTGGATTTATTCTTGACAAATAATCCAGATCAATACAGGATAGAGGTACAGTCACCACTTGGATCCTCTGACCACAATCTCATCAAAGCCTCATTAGTTAACCCTCCCACTCCTCCCCGTTCTGAACCTGTCAGGGTGACCCGATGGCACTTTGATAGGGCAGACTGGGATGGATTTAGAAATTATCTTGCTGACATTCCATGGCAGTCATTCTTCTCAAGTGATCCCAATTCTACCCAGTCCCACATTTGTGACTTAATTCTAGCTGGTATGGATTTATTCATACCAAGTCAACAGTTCACTAAAAGATCGAACTCTCCAAAATGGTTTGATGGCAACTGTGCCAGAGCAACAGCCCAAAAGTCATTAGCATATAACTCTTACTTAAAATCAAAAACATCTGAATCACTCTCCCAATTTAAAATTGCTAGAAATCATGCAAAAGCTGTATTAAATCTATCTAAATCAAACTTTCTTCAAAAGCAAGCACCAAAACTACTTAACAACCCTAATGACAATAGAATATTCTGGTCAACTCTTAATTCTTTCAATAATAACTTTAACAAGTCATCTTCCATTCCCCCACTAAAATCTTCAGATGGCAATATTACAAATGACCCACGTGGGAAAGCAGATATCTTTGCCAGTACCTTTGCCAGAAACTCTACCATAGACGATACCAGCCAGAATGTCCCAGTACTGGAACTTGATTCTCCAGAAATTGCCCCACTTAAAATACAGACAAGATTCGTAAAATCCATCCTAGACAATTTACCTACCAACAAAGCTCCAGGCCCAGATGGAATTCCGCCAATTGTTTTGAAAAAGTGTTTCCCTGAACTTGCCTCCGTCCTAGCTAAATTATTCAGACTATGCATACGTACTTCTTTATTCCCAAATTCATGGAAAGAAGCCAATATCCACCCAATTCCGAAGAAAGGAAGTTCTTCTGACCCCTCCGATTACAGACAAATAGCTGTCACATCTTCTCTTGGTAAGGTATTTGAAACTCTAATTAATAAGCACATTGTTAAACATCTTGAATCCAACAACTTAATTAGTGATAGACAATCTGGTTTTCGCCACAAAAGATCCACCATTGACATACTCAATCTCTTAACTCATACCATCCATCAATCAATTGATCTTTTTGGAGAAACTCATGCAGTCATATCTCTAAAGCTTTCGACAGAGTATGGCACCGTTCCCTGCTGTCCAAACTCCCTTTCTATGGACTAACGTCCTTTGTTCCTTTGATTTCTTCATAGCTTAGTGACAGGAAAATAAGAGTAAAAGTAGATGATGTATATTCCAATTTCCACTCAATTAATGCCGGTGTGCTGCAAGGATCAGTTCTGGCGCCAACCCTATTTCTGGTTCACATTAATGATCTCTTATCTGTCACCCACAATCCCATTCACTCATATGCAGATGACCCAACACTACATGGTTCATTCACACTCAGACACCCATTTACAAACTCCAATATCTCTACCTCTCAACTCAGTAAAGCCATCTCCATAAATCAAGATCTATCTACGATCAGTGAATGGGGACAAAACAACCTTGTCTCTTTTAATGCTAGTAAAATTAAATACATACAGTTTACTAATAGACAGATATTGCCAGATTCGTACATTACCTTCAGTGCTACTAATATTCCCATCTCCAAAAGTATTGAAATTCTTGGCATCTCACTTAACAGTGCCCTCAGCTGGACCTCTCATGTCAGATCACTTGCTAAAACCGCCTCAAAGAAACTTGGATTATTGTACAGAGTCCTTAACTTCTTCGCCGATGAGCAGTTAGCTATAATTTATATGAGTCATGTGTGCTCTCAACTTGAATATTGCTCACCCTTGTGGAATGGTTGTGGAGAGGTTGCATTAAGACAACTAGACAAAATTCAGAACAAAGCTGTTAGAATCATTAACAACCCTGTCATTACATATAAACTTCCTCCCCTGCAAGTAAGAAGGAATGTTGCCTCCCTTGCATTATTTAACAGATATGTTTTTTTGGCAAATGCTCAGACGAAGTTGCGTCCATGGTGCCACCTCTCCATGCCTTCCCTCGTGCTACACGGGCATCTGGTAGCGCTCATGACTGGAATGTCACTCAGCCATATTGCAGAACTTCTGCCTATCAGAATTCTTTCATTCCCCGAACTGCTTCTCTCTGGAATTCACTTCCCCAGAGTTGTTTCCCTCCAAATTTCAACCCACAGCTGTTCAAGTCTAACTGTTGCAGATATTTTATGAACAGAGGACGCCAGTAATCTGGTGTATGGATTGTTTTTTTGCTTTTTTTTACTCATTTGTTTTTCCTTCCTCCGTTCTGTTATTTATAAAAAAAAAAATGCTCCTCTCAAATAACTCATTTCCACTGCTCTCACTCTTGACTTCTGTCCCTCCAACAACGTCCAAGCTTCACTTGCACACGTTAGAGTTGGTATAACAATACTGTTGTGTAGTAGCTTTTCCAGTTCCATGCTCACTTCCCTGTTTTTTATCACTGCTTTCAAGGAGCCAACAACCTTTCTTCCCTGCTGCACCCTTTCTAGCACTTCACTCTCTAAACTTCCATCCTTACTCAACACACTACCCAAGTACTTAAATGCACTCACATTCTCCATTTCCTCCCCATCCAATCTCACTGTACATTCACTAGCTTCACTTCTCTCGAAGACCATAATTTTACTCTTCCCTACATTCACCTTTAGATTCCGCTTCTTACACACTCTCCCAGACTCATCCACCAAGCCTTGCAGCTCCCCTTCGTCTTTACTTAACAACACAGTATCATCTACAAACAACAGTACAGGGAGTTTCCAAATACTGCCCTCTCTCACTAGGGCCACTTCAACATCCACTGCCCTACCTTGTATCTCTTTTATAACCCCATCCATATACAGATTGAACAACTATGGAGACAAGACACATCCTTGTTTCAATCCAACCTTCTAATAAAAAAATTCTTTCAGTTCACCATCCACAAGCACTGCAACCTTGGTACCCTCATACATACTCTTCACAGCATTCAACAACTGCCCATCTACTCCATATAATCTTAATACTTTCCACAATCCATGTCTACCCACCCCGTCATATGCTTTCTCCAAATCCATGAAGGCTGCATACAACTTCTTTCCCTTCTCTAGAAACTTTTCAACTAAAGCTCTATGATTGAATATATGATGATCTACACAACTTCTTCCCTTCCTAAAACCTCCCTCTTCTTCTCCAACTAATTACTTTGTTGTTTCCCTAACTCTGTCAATAAGTATCCTGCCATATACTTCTCCTGTTACACTAAGAAGTCAAATGCCCCTATGATTACCACACACTTCTTTATCCCCTTTTCCTTTGTACAAGGGAACAATTATACTATCGGGACTAAACAAGCGTAATTCCAGCGTTCCACCCTCCTCTGCTCCAGTGGTGCGTACACTTAGTACTGGAGGAGAGATATGCAGACGCAAACACTGTAGGCTCAGTGATAAGACATTTGAGACGTTAATAGTAAGAATGATGTACATTTTGTCGGAGGCACAATAGTGTCAATATATTTTGTGCTTGAAGAAGTAATTGCACTTTTTATTGTTATTTGTTACAAAAGTTTTGCTATATTTTCCAGGGATAACATTTTTCAGTGATTTTTCCAGTAGCTTGTAGTTCCATGCATTATATAATTTTTTTTATAAACTCTTTTTCGGTTGCCTTTCATCTGTTCTTCATGGCCATATTACCATGAAATTCGAAATAGCTTAACATATTCACCATGTAGCATCACATAAAAATGGCTTGATTAAAAACAGCTTTAAAAATCTGAAGATTAAAGTGAGGCCGACAAAATGAGACTACCAGACACTTGCCTTGGTGTGATGTTTTATGTTGTTATTGCTGTTAGTATCCTACCAGGAAAACACAAACTGATATGTTTACTACTGTACTTAGGATAAGTTTCATATCCCGATACTGAACACTGGCACCAGACATGAAGACTATTGCATACCTTTAGTGTGGTACTAGGATAACCTGTGGCTAAATGCAATTATTTTTAACAAAGAATATTCATGAATGCATTCACAAATACCTTTATAAAGTAGTAGCAGGGGTACCCGGCGTTGCCGGACCAAAAAGGTGAACACTCTAATCCTATTTGTTCTAGTTCAATCTTTCTTTCTACTCCAGACAGACAATGCACCTCTAATGCTTTTGAAAAAGGATTATAAGAGGCCCAGGAACTTTTTACTTCAGCTTTCGCCGATCAGCGCAGAGTATTTGTGAACGCATGTTTTAGTATTACAGGTGACCTAAAATGGCCACCGTCCGGTGACCTCAAATGACTTTGGACGCCTTCCTCACATAGCATGTATCCTAACGAGAGGTCATGTGAGTCTCCATGCCAAAAATTAGGCTGCTGGGCCCAGTCGTTCGAGCATGTATTACCGGTGACCTCGTATGACCTTGGAAGTCAACCTCACACAGCCTTGTTCGAACTAGAGGTCATGTGAGTCTCCATGGCAAAAATTGGGCTGCTGGGTACAGTCATTCGAGCGTTTATTACTGGTGACCTCAAATGACCTCCGACCAGAGAACTCAAATGACCTCGGAAGTCAGCCTCACATAGCCAGTGTCCGAATTGGAGGTCATGTGAGTCTCCATGCCAAAAATTGGACTGCAGGACTGCCCGGCGTGGTCCGGGCCCAGAAGGTGAACACTACCGGTGACCTCAGATGACCCAGACCTGAATTTTTACCCCCCTAAAACCATCCTTGGATCACCCTGATTTAGAATATATATAGTGTGTGTGTGTGTATTATATATTATATATATGTGATAAAACAAGCCTGATGGATTATGAGCTCGTAGAGAGGTCGATGGTGGGAATGGCTGCTGATACGAGGACCGTGAGAGAACGATGTGGAGGTCTGTCAGATCATATGATCGTTGTATGCATGATCAAGCTGAGAGGAGTAAGGTGGACCAGGAGAAAGAGGAGCAGTCAGGGAGAGACTGAAAGTCGAGAAGCTGGGGATCAAAAAAAAGGCAGATGAATGCGGGACCAAAGTGGGGGAGGAGTTAGAATCAGTGAGCTGGAATGAAATGGATCTGGACAGCATGTGGAATGCACAGAGGGATTGCTTAGTTGGAAATGCTAAAGCTGTGTGTAGTTTGGCAAGAGTAATAACAAAGAAGAAAGGTACGGCATGGTGGGATGAAGAGGTTAAGGGAGAAGTGGAGCAAAAGAGGAAGAAGTGGTTAGAGTGGTTACAGGACAGGGGTTCAGTTGAAATGGGAACTTAATATATTGCAAGCAAGAAGCACGTAAAGAGACTGGTGACGAGAAGAAAGAAGGACGTACAGTACATGATGATCTAGGAAGAAAAATGAATGCAAATTACTCTGAAAATAGGAAATTATACTGGAAAGAGATGCGGATATGTAGAAGTGACAGCGGAAAGAAATGTGAAAATGTGAAGGATGTAAGTGGTATTTTATTAACCCATGGGGATGAAGTAAGGACCAGATGGAGAGAATATTTTGAAAGCCTTGTGAATGGGAATAGAGAGAGCAGAGCAGCTGTAAACATGATTGGTTTGGGGGGTGAGCAGAGAAGGAATGCAGTGCCAGGAAACGTGACACTCGCACAGGTGAAGAACGCTGTGAAACGGCTAATAAATGGGAAAGCAGCTGGGGTTGATGAGGTGTATGCAGCAATGATTAAGGCTAGTGGAGAGAGAGAAATGAAGTGCTTGTTGGAGATATGTAAAAAGGGATGGATGAGTGAAATTGTGCGTGCAGAGTGGAAAAAGGCTGTGATTGTACCCCTGTACAAAAATAAGTGAGCGAAGTGAATGCAAGAATTATCATGGCATAAGTTTGTTCAGTGTGGCAGGGAAGGTATGTGAAAGAATTATTATAGAGAAAGTAAGAGAGATATCAAAAGTCCTAGTGAGTGATGAACAGGGTCGCTTTAGGAGTGGTAGAGGATGTGTGGATCAAATATTTGAGGTAAGACAGATTGTGGACAAGGCTTCTGAGAAGGACCATTAGGTGTTTATGGCATTTATGGATTCTGAAAAAACATACGACAAAGTAGACAGAGAAGGATTGTGGAAGGTTTTGCGCATGTATGGTGTAGTTGGTAAGCTGCTAGGTGCCGTCAAGAGTTTTTATAATGGTAGTGAAGCATGTGTATGAGTAAATGGGCATCTAAGTGAATGGTTCACGATCGGTGTGGGTGTGCGACAAGGTTGTGTGATGTCCCCATGGTTGTTCAGTACATACATGGATGGGGTGATGAGAGAAGTAAAAACACGAGTAATGGAGAGAGGGATGGCGTTGGTAATGAATGGTGATGGGAAAGTAAACGCAGAAAAGAGTAAAGTGATGGTCAATGAGATAGAAGGTGAATCGCAGTGTGATGTTACCGTGAATGGAGAGAGACTGGAACTGGCGAGAGAGTGTTCATATACCTGGGTATAGCGATGGATAAGAAAAGAAAATGTGCAAATGAAGTGGAAGGTAGAGTGACACAAGGAAGGAAAGTAGCTGATGCTATGAAGGCCTTGATAAGGATCAGAGGCTTGAGTGTTACTGCTGCACGAGATTTAAATGAATGAATGTTAAAGCCAACTTTAAAATATGGATGCGAGACTATAGTGTGGCATGAAAATGAAAAGTCAAGAGTTAGAGCATAGGAGATGAGGCTGCTGAAGAATGTATGTGGAGTACAGAGAGTGGACAGGATACGAAATAGTGTGATCCGTGCAAGCTATGGAGTGAGGAAGTCCGTGGACATCGGAATCGAAGAGAGTGTACTGAGATGGTATGGTCATGCAATGAGAATGGATAAAAACAGTGGTGAAAAGAGTATGTCTGAGCGAATTTGAAGGAGGAAGGAGGCGAGGTAGGCCAAGGAGAAGTTGGAGAGATATGGTGGATGAATGTGTGAGGACGAGAGTGCGCTGGATGAAGGTTGTGAAAAGAAGTGCATGGTCACGGACTTGGCACCCCTTTTTAACGTGACAGCGTCCTGACTAACTTTATTGGATAAATTTATGTGAAGCTACAAAAATGTGTTGAATGTCTTTGGAGTATCAAACAGAGCCAGGATTCCGGGAGCTTGAATGATAAGTGAATGGAAGCGTGGCCCATTGGACTGGGCAAACCTAGGCTGTCTGAACGTACTACTCACCCTGCCCTAGGGTAGTAAAGGAGGTCCGGATGATGATGATGATGATGTTCATGATGATATATATATATATATATATATATATATATATATATATATACGGGGAGGCTGTGGCTGAATCAGTAGAGAGGTGGCCTGCGGTCCTAATGGACCCAGGATCGAATCCCGGCTGGGGCAGGGAACAGTTTAAGGATTTGAATTTCATAAAAGCAGACTTTCCTGCTCTACCAGATGACCCGTCGATATGTCGTAAAAATACCCCAGCTAATACCAGTACACCAGTCCTGTATGAGACAGCCCTAGCATGTATTCAGTAGGGATGGTGGGTGTTAGCGCCGAAGTGGTGACATGTGGAGGTGTAGGAGAACTACTGGGCCTTGGGATAGGTCACTGCTCCTCAAGAATTAGGCCCTGAAGCCTTTGCCCAGAGTCTGGCACGTAACATATATATATATATATATATATATATATATATATATATATATATATATATATATATATATATTTTTAGGTGTTTTTCAAACACTCCCTGACCTTACCCTGACCTAATGAAAAAAGAATTAGGTTCATATTTATTATCGTTCTCGTGAAAGAAAGAAACAAACGCATAGATGGAGATTTTAGCGTGCAGCGACTTCAACAAATTTGCGTCACACGTGATCGCAAAAACTTTTTTTTTTCTGACACTCCTTGGACTTGCCTTAACCTCAAACAAAAAGAATTAGGTCGATATATTCTACTTTTCTCGCTAAAGAACGAACAAGCGCACAGACAGACAGACGAAGCTTGACTTTATTATTGTTATGTGTAGATAGATAGATTGATATAATATATACATACAAATATATATCAATCTATCTTTTTATATACAAACATATATATGCATCTATATATATGTTTATATAGATAGATATATAGATAGATAGATACACAGACAGCATTTATATATCTACATGTGTAAAACTGCCGCACTGTTTCCTTGTTTGTTTGTCCTTCAATCACGCCCAAAGCAAAGGCCAGAGACCCCCAAACCCAAAAATATTCTGAATCAGGGTGACCCAGGTTGGTTTTAGGGGGGGGGGTCAAAATTCAGAGCTGGGCAATCTGAGGGCACCGGTAGTGTTCGCCTTTTTGATCGGGCAACGGCGGGTACCCCTGCAGCCCAATTTTTGGCATAGAGACTCACTTGACCTCCAGTTCGGACATAGGCTATGTGAGGTTGACCTCCGAGGCCATTTGAGGTCACCGGTCGGAGGTCATTCGAGGTCACCAGTAATTCAAGCTCGAACGACTAGACCCGGCTGCCCAATTTTTGGCATGGAAACTCACGTGACCTCCAGTTCGGACATAGGCTATGTGAGCTTGACCTCCAAGGCCATTTGAGGTCACTAGTTGGAGGTCATTTAAGGTCAATGGTAACGATAAACAGGTGTGCACAAGACTGCGTTAGTCTGGGAAAGCTGAAGTAGAAAGTTCCTGGACTTCTTATAATCCCTCTTCAAAAGCAAAAGAGGTACATAGTCTGTTTAGAGTAAAAAGAAAAACTGAACTAGAAAAAAATAGGAAAAGAGTGTTCGCCTATTAGGCCCGGGGAACTGCGCCTATTAGGCCCGGGGAACTGCTAGTATATATATATATATACATATATATATATATATATATATATATATATATATATATATATATATATATATATATATATATATATATATATATATATATATATATATATATATATATGTGTGTGTGTGTGTGTGTGTGTGTGTGTGTGTGTGTGGAGCCTCTGTGGTATAATGGTAAGGTGTGTGTTTTCGTAAAGGGAGAATGAGAGTTCGTGCCTCGCCAAGGTCATAAACTTTGGGAGCGTTCTTCCGGCCACGTACTGCTTTGGTGAACATAAGTGGTGTGGCTGAACAAGTGTCGTGTACTATAAAGGATGCTTGCACCCAGTCAGCTTGCGTTGGCCGATTAAACTTGGTTCACAGATTACACACACATCTAAAGCACTCCAACACCACTACAATCACACTTACAAGCACTTCTCACATTACATACAATCTCTACCAGACAGCTTAAGCCACTTGGTAGAGATACATTGGCTGTATCGTCCTCACTTTGGTAGGGATAGCCTGGTCCTGCAGTGGACACTCAAACGGCCTATGACGATGCTTATATATATATATATATATATATATATATATATATATATATATATATATATATATATATATATATATATATATATATATATATATATATAATATATATATATATATATATATATATATATATATATATATATATATATATATATATATATATATATATATATATCGTAGTGTTATGAAGGGGGATTTGCCAGTTAGGTAGTCTCGTACCTTCGAGACTTTTCTGGTACCGTAAGTTTCGGTACGAGTCGTCAGAGTTGCCAGTTTGCCTGGTGTTTGTAAGTGTAGTTATTTCGTAAGGTAAACATTCATTTATTTTTATGCTTTTTTTTTTCTCTATAATGTTTTATTTAAGTGATTGCTTGTTAAATTATGTAATTTAAGTTCGTGTGGTAAATGATTTAGAGCATGGAGGTATAGTCGGCATGGCTCGCTAATCCCGGGTAGTGAGGTGAAGCCGCTGATCTGTCATCCCGATGCCTCCAATATGGCTGATATGCAGGTGACATACTCATATGTACAGGATTTCCACGCACTGATTGCCGTAAAAAACAAAGGAAATTCATCTTTTCTGTCAAAAGATGCGTTTACCATATGCATTTTGTGTGAAAGGATATTCAGAGAAACAGTTTTGGAAAGTGCTGTCAAACCAATAATCAAAACTGTCTAACTATGCTTGTCATGATATTGTTATCCGTGTCTTATCTGAGCTGCAGAACAAAACTATCTTTTCAGATTTAGAAAGTCACATGTCTGCATGTGACTCTCTTCATAACCACCTAGTATTCCTAATCAAAGCGGTTGCTGAGACATATTTAAAGGTGAGGTATTCCTATGCAGAAAAACAGTTTACAGCAGGAAACACTGTTCCAAAACCTGTTAAAAGTAGAATTACTAATAATAAGTTAATGCTGTTTAGTGGCATATAATATGTATGTAAAGAAACATCAGTGAATTAGTGGTAGCCTATATAAAGCTTGAAATGTCTCTATATTGGTTTCTGTATCCTTTTAGTATGAAAAAAAAAAAAAAAAAAACATAATACAAGTAAAATATTATTTACGAAATAAGTCTACTGCATCAGTAAGTGTAATCAATAAACAATACCATCATTAAGCCCTGTCCACACGAGCAGGCAATGCCCGCGGGCACAAGCGAGCAGTTTGCCTGTTGACGGGCTCACCACTTGTGCCCGCGGGCACAAGCGGTGCCATTTGCCCGCGGGCACAAGCGGCGAGCCCGTCAACAGGCAAACTGCTCGCTTGTGCCCGCGGGCATTGCCCGCTCGTGTGGACGGGGCTTTACGGACAAGGAGTGTTCTGGAGGTTGTAACAAAGGTGGTAGGCGTGGGCTGTCACCTGGGTATCCGCCATAATGAAGGCGTCTGGATGACAGATCAGCGGCTTCACAGTCAGGCACTGAGGCCGTCTCCACCTCTGTCCTACGTCCATGATTTAGAGTGTCATGTAATGTGAGATAACTCAAGCATGTTCTGTATCTCCTAGTTGGTAACTGTTGTTATTAGGGGCTGATGCAAGACCAGCACGTCCGAGAATGTTTGAGAAGTAGGTCTTTCAAGAACAATGCAAGCTTATAGAAGATGGGGTAGAGATTATTACAAGTTTAGTCGGGTTTCAGGTCAGTTTGAGTGAAGATCAGTCGGTTTTGGTGTAGTGTCAGTGCAGTGCTGTTAGTGAAGTTTGTGAAGAGCTGCTTTGCAAGCATTAAGTGTAATTACTGTCAGTGTGTCAGGGCTCCATATTATAATTACAAATCATAATAAATAGATAGATAAATAGATAGATAGACAGCTCCAGGCAAGCCTGGGAAAGGGAAATGATCTTGCAAGTTAACTGAGGAAATGTTGACAATACACAGGAAGTAGCAAGTCAGGGGATGATATAGGTAGTGTGTCAGCGAGATAGCATACAAACAAAGCCTAGTGACCATACACACACATACACACATACACACAGGTTTCTAGAACTTTCCAACCACAGTGTAACACACGTGACACGACCCCTGCTACACCAGAATTTAGGAAGCAGAGCTCAGAAGGAGACAGGCCATAGAACCGGCAGGTAGTAGGGAGAACGAGCCTAGCAACATGGGCGAGAGAGAGAGAGAGAGAGAGAGAGAGAGACAGGGAGTTAGCTCGCGGGACTTTATACTTCACTCGTGTGTGAGAGACTTTGTTAATATTTCCAAGACAAATGAAAATAGTCCCATACTATTCTTTACCTCTCCTGTCATTGCATGACAAAAGGGAAACAAGATTGTCTACTTACAAAGCTACTCACAGATAACAACCGCTCGTCCACAAGTCTAATATATATATAACTGATCTACAAAACTTCACTACAAGTTTCTACAAAGTCTTTTTATGACATTTGGTTGGCAGCGAACGTATACGAACCTCATCTACGAATCAACAGTGAATTCCTACAAAATATCAAGATTGAAAACAAAAAATATCTCTCACAACCTGCTCCTGACAGTATTCTCTCCAACCAGCCCCCTCCGTCTCCCTGATCATCACGCTGATGTAGAGGTGAAGAGGTCACAGGACGCCTTGCCAGTAGTTTAACAAAGTACTGATACAAACAATCTTGCAATTTCTATGACGAACCAACGAACTACAACCATCTACAATCAACTACAAGTAAGAACTCCACGAGTCGTCTGTATAATCTTCTACACGCACCTACAAGTAGTGGCAGTCTTCATCCCACAACGAGTAAATCACAAGAAAAAAGGACCAAGAATACATCAAGAAAGAAAAAAACAAAACAAACAAACGAAGAGTGAGATACGACTCACAACTCACAACCACCAGACCTCACCCTCCTTTCTCTCCTACCGTCCCCCAACCTCCACCTCTGACGCAGGAGTCAAGAGGTCAAGACGACGAAGCAAATACCAAGCCCATATTCACAACTCATCTTACTCACTCATCTTCACTCAAGTTACTCATTGCTACTCATTCACTCACCACAGCTACCAGTGTGGGAAGTCGACGTCATTATGCATGCTTGCTGAGACGACAACACGTCCATCAACCCGTGAAGAACAACGCTATCACCACGTGCAACACCACTCACACCATTCCCACCACGGTAAAAATTAGTGAGTTACATAGTTACTTCATTTATACAATACACAGTGATAGACAAAAAACTTCTGGCCAAACATATAAAACGTGCTGTATAGTTACAACTTAGTACACATACTTACTTCAATTATCTGCATAACTCAAACACTAAATAATCACTAACAATAAATATTCTACACTGTATATATTCATTCATTTATTATAGCATTTATTTACTACCAACGAGTGTTACCATTTATACCTACATAAAATATTCATTCATTTATTATAGCATTTATTTACTACCAACGAGTGTTACCACTTATACCTACATAAAATACGTGTTTCATACATACAGCTATACATTATTACATCTACAAAGTGATAAAGAAAATATACCATCACAGTTACTCAGTGAGCGATTAAAAGAACTGTATTAAAAATTTATTAATTAAAGCTACCTTGTGAAAACAGATAAATTAAGTTACAAGGAAAACCAGAAAAGAACAGAAAAAAAAAAATGGCCAACACAAATGACGTTAGGAAGAGTGAACATCTTCCACACAGTCGTGAAGACAAAGATTTTCACACAGTGCTGACACATACGTTGCCCACGATAGGTGCAAGTGAAGAACAAGTCAGTGTATATAGTTAATACTGTATATAGTGCATATATATTTTTTATATAAAATAACAAAATATGGGACTATATAATATCACTTTCAGTAATATCTGTGCAATATAAACTAAACCTTAAAAAAGAGTCCCAAGGGAATTAGCCAGCAATTATGCAACCATGAACAACACAGAAAATGCGTAAACAAATGAAGAAAAACAAACTATAGAAAATCAATACATACAAAAAAAAAAAAAGGGGAAGAAAGAAAAAGAAATAGAGTAAGAGCACATAACAAACAAATGAAAATAAGTGTAAGTGTTACTACAAATGCCAAAATACCACATAAACTACAAACAAAAAAGCAAATTGTAGTCTCCACAAGCTAGTGGCATGGCACATCATATCATCGACCGCAGCATGACCGGATTCAATGTCAGGACTGCAATTATTACAATTATGTAACTACAAACAATATGTAACAATTATGTAACAGTTGCGTTAACAAGATGTAACTTTTATGTAACTAACTACAATTATGTAACAGCAAACAATATGTAACAATTATGTAACAGTTGCATTAACAAGATGTAACTTTTATGTAACTTTAACTACAATTATGTAACTACAAACAATATGTAACAATTATGTAACAGTTGCATTAACAAGATGTAACTTTTATGTAACCTTAACTACAATTATAAGGCCAAAACAATTATGTAACAGTTGCATTAACAAAATGTAACTACATTTATAAGGGCAACGCAATTATGCATTACCACAATATTATGTAACAATTCATAAAATGTTACAATTATGTATTACTACAATTTTACTACAGTGTCACAATTACAATATAATTATGTAACAATTCACAATGTTACAATTATGTATTACCACAATGTTACTACAATATTATGTAAAGTCATACAATTATACCACAATTCTGTACTACCAGTATCATCATACAAGTTAGGTGAAATATTAGACATTACTAAAGGGATAACTCAATATGTAATGTAATAACCTAGCAGTATTACCATTGCACAGTTATATGCTTATGTCTGTTATACATACACATCTTACAAAATGTCATACAACAACCATTGCATTTATTCAAATATATATACAACTTGTTTAAAATGTAATATTACTAGATCATTGCAATTTACTATGAATATTGTATGAGTACAATATTATAATCAGTATTATGTACTAATAGATTAGCATATGTCAATGATGATTGCTGTCGGAGGACCTTCAGCGGCACGGCCGAGCAATGTCAGGACTCCATATTAAAATTACAAATCATAATAAATAGATAGATAAATAGATAGATAGACAGCTCTAGGCAAGCCTGGGGAAGGGAAATGATCTTGCAAGTTAACTGAGGAAATGTTGACAATACACAGGAAGTAGCAAGTCAGGGGATGATATAGGTAGTGTGTCAGTGAGATAGCATACAAACAAAGCCTAGTGACCATACACACACATACACACATACTCACACACAGGTTTCTAGCCCTATATTGGCTAACATGACGATTTCGCCATCCAATTTTCCATTGGCTTTCAATGGGACGGAGTTAAGCAGGACCCCTCTGTGTCAGACCTGACGAATTTGTCTAGGCTCCCTCTCTCAGGGAAAAGCAACTAGAAGCTGATTGATCGAGTGTTTTAGCGCCCAAACTCAGTCAAGTGTTGGCCACAACATATGCACGTAGTTTAGAGTTTCTTTCGTACTTTTCTCGATCATGGACGAGTTATCAGGTATGTCACTGGTCTCATGTTTATATTTCTGAAACAGGAACACTTACAGATCATGATATAATACTCTGATTCCTGGGTTTTTATTGAAATATAGAATTTGTGAGCAGTTATATTTAGGTGACGTTTTCGTCACGTCAGTCACGTGGTTAGGGTTTTGTCATGTCAGTCATATGGTTTTGACATAAGGATATCTAGCATATGTAAATAATTGTACAACCAACCTAGGGTATCAGGCATGTGTGAAGAATATTAGCGTATTCCATGTTCTGCCTGACGTTTTCTTTGAAACCTATAGAGAAAATGGAATTGCGGACTGAAGTAGTTTTGTACTCTTATACTAAAGTATACCTGGTAATTACAGGGTTAGATACATCAATCTTTTACTCAAGAATGAGAACCAGGCAGCTTTGCAGAGAAAATGCAGGAATTGTGCCCGTTGAACAAGATAATAAGTTGAGTGATGAATCTTCAGATGAGGATGAAGAGATGACAGGGGATGCTGAGTTTGGGTTACCTGACACAGGTGACATCGATCTAGGTAAACAAGTGTAATGTGTGTGTGTGTGTGTGTGTGTGTGTGTGTGTGTGTGTGTGTGTGTGTGTTGTGGAAACATATTTTACCCATTTCCTTTTGACATGACCAGTATATTGTAATTGGAAATACAGTAACAACTTATGACACAAGCTTTACTACGTACTATTTGATTCACATGTTGGTAGAGGAGTTTGGAAGGGTGTGTGAAAGGAGGATATTGAAAGTAAATGAGAATAAGAGTAAAGTGATGAAGTGTACGAGGTTGATAGATGGTAGGGGGATGAATATAGTTTTGAATGGTGAGTTGCTTGAGGAGGTAGATTGTTTTAAATATCTAGGGTCACATGTTGCTGTGGATGGAAGAATAGATGCAGAGAGAAGGTGAAGTTTAGAATTAATGAACTAGGAAAGGTGCTGGGAGGAATGAAAAAAAGTGTTTAAAATGTCGTTTAAGCTTAGAATGGATGTAAAGAGAAGGCTATATGAGGGTGTTGTAGGTACCGACTTTGCGTTTATATGGGGCTGAAAACATGGAATATGGGTGTAAGCAGAGAGGAAAAGTTTGAATGTAATGGAGATGAGATGTGTCTTTGAGGAGTATGTGTGGAGTGACGCGTATGGATCGGAGTGCAGAAATGATGAAGTGCGAAGGAGAACTGGAGTTGTTCGGGGAGGATGGCTGGTAGAGTTGAGCAGAGGGTGTTGCAATGGTTTGGGCATATGGAGAGAATGGATAATGAGCGATTGGTAAGAAAAAGATAACTATAGATCATGATGTGAGAGGTGTAAGGAACTGAGGAGGAAGACCACGAATAGGATGGATGGACAGTGTGAAGAGAGCGCTGGATGCGAGAGGGATGTCTGTTGAGCAAGGAAGAGTGGCTGTGCGTGACAGAAATAAATGGAGAGAAATTGTGAATGAATAAGTGATGACGCAGCCCTGAGGGGATATTCTCCCGCATTTGGTCTGATCATTTGGTCCTAGTCAGGTCAGGTGCGGGTAAGGGGATGGGTCTGTTATGATGTGGCAGGGGTAGAACCAGTTCTGCTGTCGGGCCCTGCTGTGGATGTCACTGCTTGCATTGCGCAGTTGACCCTTGTGCGGTGTGGATGCAGGTGAGGATCTGTCCGTTCTCCCCTTTGGGGCTAAGATGCGAATGAATGTGTTTGAATGGATGAGTAAATGGAGAGTGAGTCGTCCTGTCTCGGCTACCTCCCTTTCCTTGGGGGAAGCAGCCTAGGTATATAGATAGATAGATAGAGATGTTGGTACGAATTCCAATGGAGAAATTTCATGTCATGGATTGTCAATATAATAGTCAAAACTGTTCCTGTCTCTGGTTTTGGAATCGAATTACTGTTCCACAGATGTTCCAAATGAAGATACCGAGGAAGTCGTGGTGGAAGACAGGAGTGGCAATGAATGCATCACTGAAGGGAACACTGTTGTTATTGACGTTGCACCTGGTAATGTAGAGGTTATTCAAGGTCCTTCTTCTCTTCCATCCACTTCCTCAAACACTGTACACAACAAGCATCCCCTCCCTCAAGACGAGTTCTTTGGGTCAGGAAAACAGACACATCCCCTTCACCAATGCCAACTTTTATCCCCAATGATGCTGAAGCCTCAAACAGCAGTGACTCTGATATATATTTAAGAAACCCAGTGTGGTATTTCAGGAAGTTTTTCACTTCAGATCTCTTAGATAATATAGTCCAGCAGTCTAATCTCTATGCTATACAAAAAAATGTAAACAAACCACTTGATCTTAGTAGGAAGGAACTTGAGCAATGGTTAGGATTTCTCATTCATTTCACCATAATCAGAACTTCCCAGAAGTGAAAAATCCTCGTTTGTACTGCAAACGACTTCGATGTAAGGGTCCTTTCACAACATCAGGTGCATCAAGTGCAATGTCAGCTTATGTCTAAATGAGAAAAACAACTGCTTCCTGCAGTTTCATACCTAGGACAGTACGAGTCTCTCTCTCTCTCTCTCTCTCTCTCTCTCTCTCTGATGGAAGGAGTGAATCGGAAAATTCATGAATTTTCTTTCCCCACATTATAGAAGCGGATACACTTTGTTATATTTGCATTATGTGGCAGATCCATATATGTTCATAAGGGCCTTATTTTGTTATTATGTGATGTCACATTATCATAAAAGAAGTATTTATGCTTAATTTGTCAAGCCTTCATTCCAGATGAGATGATAAACTGACATGCCTTCAACATTCCAAATATGTAATAAATCTAGATACTACATTCAGTGGCTGGCATATTTCCTTTCCCTGGTGACCAACATGACGAATTAGTCACATGATTGTATAATTGTATAGATTGTATAAATTTCTAAGAAAAATGATTTGGGACCTTTGTCGGGTCCATTTAAGTCTAAAAAACAAAGATTTATTTTGTGGGGCCAAGGAAAGTATATGCGGTCTATATAGGGCTAGAACACCACAGTGTAACACACGTGACACGACCCCTGCTACACCAGAATTTAGGAAGCAGAGCTCAGAAGGAGACAGGCCATAGAACCGGCAGGTGTAATGCTAAGAATGTTGTCCCACCGGTATTCACCAGTGTGATGCTAGTGGTAAGACCTTTTATGCCACTGGCTGACACCAGTGTAAAACCTGAAACTTTATCCCACCAGTTGACACCAGTGTAATGATGATAGGGGTATGTATTTTCTTACCTGTTGTGGGTATTGATCAACTCACCCATGGATATACAAGTGGTACTCGACTTAATATAGTGGATGATAAATATTTATGAAAAAAAAATGAATTGTGGTAGCGTTTGTAGTTTTAGGCCGAGTTTAGATTTAGTCGGTACCTCAGGTGGTTGTTGTTCCCTCAGCGAAGGAATCTTGAATTAGAAGGGGAGTGAATTTGGCTTGAGGACATAATTTCCTTGATTAGGTATACTAATAAAGAAAAGAAAATGCTATATACTTTACTCTACTTTAATAATTGTTAATTTCCACAAAAAAACATTTTTTAATTACATGACCCTTTTTAGTATGAGAGAAGATTGTAAAGGTTACTAAGGCTTTTTGGGTGATCATTCCTCTAACATTATTACCAGACAAAACAATTTGATTACACGCGAGATGAAGGAGTTGTTGTACTTTAACTTTCTTTTTTTGGCCGTTATTCTTGGGCTCCAACAATGGCCTCAAGACAGGGACACTTTTACGGATATGATTTGTCTGTTCGGGCTGGCATAGCCTCGAATCAATAAGAATGGTTATTTGTATTCATCTTTCACCCATATAAGGTATTCTCCTCATATAGTTTTCTCGGTTCTCACATCAAATCAGTATTTTTTTTTTTTTACAGTTCACCATCAACAATGTTATATAATCACTAGAAATACATAATCTCTCGGGCCTGTCTAGCCTCGAGGAATAATTAAAAAAAGAAATACAATCACTAGGAACACCTTAATCACTCGGGCTTGTTTAGCTTCGAGGTACAACTCAAATATCACATTATTGCTCACAATCAGTAAGTTCCCTTCCACGCTCCTGATTATAATTTTTCTAGTAAACTAATTTTAAAGAAAGAGAACAGTTAATGAATTTGAATTTTCCTTTCCGTTACAGAACATATCACTTTTATACTTCTATTCCTTATCTACAAAAAAAAAAGTTCACTTGATAGAATCATTAATAACACATCAACTACCTATTCGGTTTGTAATAATAACTCGTGAGTGGGTGCAAGTGTAAGTGTTAGAGTCTATGGGCAATACTTGGGAATAATGGCGTGCTCACACGGTCGTCGCCGCCGGTGTCCCCTGGGGACTAAACGTAACGTCTGTTACACACGATGTCTGGGCAGCAAGTCGTACTACGTTAAACTCTCAACAATATTACTTCTCATAGTTCATAATAATTAAGGAATAAACAAAGAAAAAGATGGGGAGGACGAAGAAATGAGGACGACTCACCTAAACGAACGTCTGTTAGAAACGATGTGTGGGCAGCATAGTGGGGCATGTCCAAGGCACTCAAAGGACGCCACTGCTCAAGTCAAATGAGGTGGTGTGTTTGAAACTCATGGGGGTTTCAATTCTCTTTACAATTTATTTAGCAGTGTACCCATGACGCCAGGACTTTTGATTGAATTGGGGAAAATTTGGGATTTATCCTTACTTAAATTAGATACTGATTCTATCACTATTTCAATTTGAATCTGAAAGCAGCTCATGCCATCTAGTAACGGCCAAGATAAACGGGACTTTAAATCATCACAAATGACATTATTTAGGCCTTTTGGACTGCTAATCTTACATACTTGTGTTCTAGCAGCTTCATTAGCAAGCATTTCACAACTAGGTTACGGAAAGAATTGTATATTCATCATTACTCTGTTTAACGTTTAAACTCGGCGCCCGGCAACATGACGCACAAAGGAGGGGATAAGCTGGCTCGTACAAGTGTCTTTTCATTACTCGGCTTGACTAAGGAATTCCCATAGCTCAACATCTACAATTACATCACCCACTGCATAGATATAGAGATACATACATGTAAAAATAGTTAACCCTACATTAATTATAAATATATGAATTATTACTTAGGTTAGGAACTTATAAATTAATATTCAGGTTACACCCTATCTAACTTAAAATTACAGTACTACTAAACACATACATGAATATCAAATGTGTGCCACTACACGGCTCCCACGTTCGGAGAACAAATTTTACCCAAGTCAATATTCTATGACATGTGCATGGATGGAATGTTGTTACTCTGATAACTGCTATAAACACTTTGAATTGAGAATACAGCATTTCCCCTTGACAATCTGGTGGCACCTGTCAGGTCCACATTAAACACCTGATGCGCACCTGGGATGGTCGTTTACTCACTACATTAGGAGGTATGATCACTCCTTAACTCGAGATGTTCATGAGGGAATTTATGCCCCAGTCAGCCTCAGGTTTTGGAGGAAAGCTTGTCGCTCACCTGAGCTCGACAGGGTCTCTCGAGATTGAGATCACCACGGAGAGGCGCTTCCTTACACTCCTCCATTCAAACAATCACATTCACTCTGTCCTTTTTTGATTCCAGCTTTCCACCCGCATGAGGTGAGCGCTCATTCTGTCCTGAGAGACTCCACTACCTCACAAACCGTGCTAACTGTAAGGTGAGAGGATTAGCTACTCCCTCGAAGTAAGGCACTTCCCAGTTCCAACAGGAACTCTTCACTCTTTTCTTTTTACACCCTCTCCTCGGGGATGAGTCCACCCGGAACATAACTTTAAGCAGTTATGTTTCACAACATTCGTCACATGCACTTATCCACTTTTCTAACACTCCTCTATGAGTCTCCGAGGGGCAATCCTGCACTCGCGGTGGTAATCGCTCATCTTTCGGGCTCCGGGGCGAGGCTCCTGTTGCAGCGGTTCTAAGAGCCACTCCTCGGATTACCGTAATATAGGTTTTTACCTTTTCAGACAGCCCTTTGTATTTTTTTTTCCATTAAATACATTTTCAATGATATAAACAACTTCCATCTAGCACCTTCAATCACTATACGGCAGCCGTCCCATTTGGCATTCAGTTTCTACAGGTACCCGGCTGCTTATGGTCTCTTTTTTCGCCCACACCAAACCTATTGACTTCCAAACCTTCTGCGCTCTCCTCAGCTGTCCAGGACTGACCACTCGTGACGTCCCAAAGTCTGATGAAGTAGATGCCCAAGACGAGTGTATGATGTTTTGTGTATGTTTGTCTCTGGGTAATATTTGTCTAAAGAACATGTAATAACTCTAACCCTTAACATTCTAAGCCAGGAAAGAAGGAAAAGTGAAAGAATTAGCACTTCAAGCTTAAGAAAACATGGAAATATCAAGTCGAGAGGTAGGACAGAAGAGAGCAGAAGAGGACAGTAAGGAGACAGACTGGAGATAAAAAGGCCCCCTTTAGGTCGCCTCTTACGACAAGCAGGGATACTGGGGAAGTATTCTTTGCCCCTTCCCAGGTAGGTAACCGTATCTAGTACACTATTTGAGCCTCATTACTACCAGGATGTTCTGCATATAGCGTTGCCGGAAGTATTTGAGAATGATTCTCAACATAATTGCTACCCTTAGCATTCTCGCTCTTTGCTATTCAATTCCCTTCACTTTCTCACCAACGCCACTATGGGAACGATGAATATCCCACCGCTATTGCCACCAGTGTAAAGCTAAGAATGTTGTCCCACCGGTATTCACCAGTGTGATGCTAGTGGTAAGACCTTTTATGCCACTGGCTGACACCAGTGTAAAACCTGAAACTTTATCCCACCAGTTGACACCAGTGTAATGATGATAGGGGTATGTATTTTCTTACCTGTTGTGGGTATTGATCAACTCACCCATGGATATACAAGTGGTACTCGACTTAATATAGTGGATGATAAATATTTATGAAAAAAAATGAATTGTGGTGGCGTTTGTAGTTTTAGGCCGAGTTTAGATTTAGTCGGTACCTCAGGTGGTTGTCGTTCCCTCCAAGCGAAGGAATCACGGAATTGGAAGGGGAGTGAATTTGGCTTGAGGACATAATTTCCTTGATTAGGTATACTAATAAAGAAAAGAAAATGCAATATACTTTACTCTACTTTAATAATTGTTAATTTCCACAAAAAAACATTTTTTAATTACATGACCCTTTTTAGTATGAGAGAAGATTGTAAAGGTTACTAAGGCTTTTGGGTGATCATTCCTCTAACATTATTACCAGACGAAACAATTTGATACACGCGAGATAAGGAGTTGTTGTACTTTACTTTCTTTTTGGCCGTTACTCTTGGGCTCAACAATGGCCTCAAGACAGGGACACTTTTACGGATATGATTTGTCTGTTCGGGCTGGCATAGCCTCGAATCAATAAGAATGGTTATTTGTATTCATCTTTCACCCATATAAGGTATTCTCCTCATATAGTTTTCTCAGTTTCTCCACATCAAATCAGTTATTTTTTTTTTACAGTTCACCATCAACAATGTTATATAATCACTAGAAATACATAATCTCTCAGGGCCTGTCTAGCCTCGAGGAATAATTGAGAAAAAAGAAATACGAATCACTAGGAACACCTCAATCACTCGGGCTTGTTTAGCTTCGAAGGTACAACTCAAATATCACATTATTGCTCACAATCAGTAAGTTCCCTTCCACGCTCCTGATTATAATTTTTCTAGTAAACTAATTTTAAAGAAAGAGAGACAGTTAATTGAATTTATGAATTTTCCTTTCCGTTACAGAACCATATCACTTTTATATTTCTATTCCTTATCTAATACAAAAAAAAAAAGTTCACTTGATAGAATCATTAATAACACATCAAACACCTTCGGTTTGTAATAATAACTCGTGAGTGGTGCAAGTGTACATGTTAAAGTCTATGGGCAATACTTGGGAGATAATGGCGTGCTCACACGAAGATAGTCGCCGCCGGTGAAACTGGGGACTAAAACGAACGTCTGTTACACACGATGTCTGGGCAGCAAGTCTGCTACGTTAAACTCTCAACAATATTACTTCTCATAGTTCATAATAAGTAAGGATTAAACAAAGAAAAAGAGGGGGAGGAAGAAGAAATGCTGGACGACTCACCTAAACGAACGTCTGTTAATGCACACGATGTCTGGGCAGCAAGTGGGACATGTCGGGTACTAAAGGACGCCACTGCTCAAGTCAAAATGAGGTGGTGTGTTTGAAATATGGGGGTTTCAATTCTCTTTACAATTTATTTAGCAGTGTACCGCCATGACGCCAGGGTGACTTTTGATTGAATTGGGGAAAATTTGGGATTTATCCTTACTTAAATTAGATACTGATTCTATCACTATTTCAATTTGAATCTGAAAGCAGCTCATGCCATCTAGTAACGGCCAAGATAAACGGGACTTTAAATCATCTGGTGATTCAAATGACATTATTTAGGCCTTTTGGACTGCTAATCTTACATACTTGTGTTCACTAGCAGCTTCATTAGCAAGCATTTCACAACTAGGTTACGGAAAGAATTGTATATTCATCATTACTCTGTTTAACATTTAAACTCGGCGCCCGGCAATGACGCACAAAGGGGAGGGGGATAAGCTGCTCGCATGTGCTTTTTCATTACTCGGCTTGACTAAGGAATTTACATAGCTCAAGCATCTACAATTACATCACCCACTGCATAGATATAGAGATACATACATGTAAAAATAGTTAACCCTACATTAATTA
>NC_137020.1:19298387-19406480 GCF_032717465.1 Coenobita brevimanus | reverse complement strand
GGGAACTTAGGACTGCTTCATCTTCCCGTTTCATTGAAAGTGTGAATAATGACGTGTGGTTCATAGCTTGAATCGAGATATGCGTATGGTAGCACGTGCGAAAATATTCTGCCAATAAAATATATCTTTCTTAAACTTCTGGCAGTATACTGCCACCACTAAACTTGGTGGTGGAAGCTGTTGACTGTATTCTATGTTATAGGTCCCAAGTGAGAATCCTGGTAAGGCATACATGAAGATTTGGAACATGCTGCATTTTGTGTAATATACTCATAGAGTGTGGATATTCTTATCCTTATCAGATATCCGATGTTACTTATTGACACACGCAAGAAAAACAAAAGTAGTGCAACTGGCTCAAAAGTATTCTACCTTAAATTTTATGACTGTCGATTATATGTAAAGCTTCAAATAATCGGGATATCCACCTTATCGTTCTTAGCTATGGATCATAATGTTTTATCAACTTTACTGTACGATAATGTGATCACCCACCAGGTTATATAATGTGTGTGTGTGTGTGTGTGTGTGTGTGTGTGTGTGTGTGTATAATGGAACAGTTTGTTCGGTTTCGAGAAATGACCCACGGGCCTGAGCCCGAGCTGATGACAGAGTTCCAGCGTTGATTAGAACACATTCTACAGTAGCCTCACTCCTCAGTATGAACTCCACACAGCAGAAGATTGCTCTACGTGCGCGGATCTTGGGAATGAGGGATGCAGGTGCTTCTGTGTCCGCTATATCAAGAGAGCTTGGTATATGCCGATCTACTGTCAGAAAGTGGTTGCAGAGGTGGGAGGAAAGTGGATCTCTACTTGACCTACCAAGATGTGGAGGACCACGTAAAACAACTGCGGAAGAAGACAGGCAAATTGTAGAAGAGACTAGACGGACACCCATTACCAATGCAGTTATCATTCGCAATCAGCTACAGTTTGAGGTGTCTGCTCGCACAGTTCAACGAAGATTACACAAGTCTGGTTACCATCATAGGGTTCCTGCAGTCAAAGAAAGGTTAGAGCAGAGACATCGTGACGCCAGATTACAGTTTGCCCAGTGCTACGTCCAAGAAGATTTAGCTTTCTGGGCCAGAGTAATTTTTTCCGATAAGAAGACTTTCCATAGGACCACCCATGGTCGTCTAAGATGCTGGCGACCTGACGGCACCCGTTATTCTCCACAGAATATCTACGAAATAGCAAGAAGTGGGCATGTCAACTGCAACGTGTGGGGCTGGATGCACCTCCATGGTATAGGAGAATTGGCAGAGATAGAAGGAAGATTTACCGCCAACCAATATCTGGAGATATTGGAAGAAGTGATGCTTCCTACAGTTCGGGCAATGGCATTAGTTGCCAGGTTTTTACCTACCTACCTAAATTAATGTTAATGTTACCATTACTAATTACTAGGTAAATGTTTACAGTTGTGTACGTGTTTCAAAGTAGTATTTTAATCATGCACTCTTAATCCATAATCATTTCATATGTTTAGGACAACTGCCCAGTCCATACCGCCGTAATCGTTCGACGGTGGTTTGATGATCAACGGGATATAGAGTTGCTGGTATGGCCTAGTAAAGGTGCCGATCTCAACCCAATCGAGCATGTGTGGAGTAATGTGGTCAATACGTGGGAACCTGGTCACGAGAGAACTTCGCAGGAGCTGCTACAACATACCAAGGCTGAATGGAACACATTTCGTCGGAATCAAAACACAATGAATAATCTGGTTGCATCAGTCCCAAATAGACTTACAGAGGTCATTGAAAAGGAAGGGGGATGGACCCACTACTAAACACGAGTGTGTGTAATAGTAGGAAAGGGATAATCATAATGTGCAAGGGTCGTTTATTGGTTAGAGATGCTTATAAGTAGGTTCTTTGGCAATGCAAACCATAGAATAGAGCACATTGCAGCCATTGATGAAGTTTTTTTCCTTCCGAGTTAGATGCAAATGTATAGTATGTAAACAGTATTTAAATAAATATCTTAATTTGTAAATCTTTATTATAACCCCGCTATGCATTCTGTATGATGGTTGTCAAATGTTCATCATGTGATATTTTATAACATCACACATGTTGAACGCACATATCATAGAATGAGGAGGGTGCGGTGTTAGTGTGGTGGATATCATTTATGACCAAAGTTATGGGTTCAAAACTTGTTGCCACCACACTACCCTGCGGGTAGTGTGGCTTCCATCCAATTTTATCCTAACTGATCTACGTGCCCTTAAATGCATACCTCGTTGAGAGCATAAGGCATTTAACAGAAGTTACGCGGCCTGGCTAATAATTTGACAAAGTCAACTGGCATTACCCAGC
Organism: Coenobita brevimanus; assembly: GCF_032717465.1. Taxonomy (NCBI): domain Eukaryota; kingdom Metazoa; phylum Arthropoda; class Malacostraca; order Decapoda; family Coenobitidae; genus Coenobita; species Coenobita brevimanus. Next base: position 19,404,151 of record NC_137020.1, on the reverse strand, counting down.
ATAAAACCCATCTTTCATTTTGTCCAACGAGAAGTTATCTTGGGATAAATAAACTCCTTCATCAGCCAAAGGAAAAATTCCCTGTGCTCGAGCACGTTATTTACTCGCATTGCATAAGATCATGTGTATGTAGCCGGAATGAAGCCCATATCTACCCCTTTATCGGCCTGGCAAACTCGTGTGTGTGTGTGTGTGTGTGTGTGTGTGTGTGTGTGTGTGTGTGTGTGTGTGTGTGTGTGTGTGTGTGTGTGTGTGTGTGTGTGTGTGTGTGTGTGTGTGTGTGTGTGTGTGTGTGTGTGTGTGTGTGTGTGTGTGTGTGTGTTGAATTGCGAGTCATCTGACTTGTGGAGCATGGTATGCGGGTTAGTAGGTTTACTTACTTGGTTGGTGGATTGGTTAGTGTAGGCTGGTGGTTTCACAGGCGGATTAGGTGGAGTAGGTGGGCGAGAGGGAGGGAAAGGGTTGTTGGGCTGGATAAGTTGGGTGGAGTGGGGTTCGTGCATCAAGTGGGGTGGGTGGTGGAGCTACGTGAAGGACAAGGCAAAAAACGGGTTTATGTCTTCCTAATTCTGAGACATACTATATTGAGTAAGGTTGTGGGTATGTGCGTTGATGGGTGGGTGTGTAGGTGGATGGACAGACTGTGGGAAAATTAGGCCTCTGGGATTACGTCATTTGAGTGAATATGTCCAAGTTGGGAATAGTTCATTGTGCGGAAAATCGGTCCACAGGGGATATTATTATGGAATCATGCATAAGTAGGTATATAGATCCAGTGGGTTACATCAGGTCCATAGTGCAATACGTCTGTTGGTTAAGAGGTCTGTGTTTCAACTGCACGCATCAGTCGGTGATACAACCACGTCAGATAATAGGTTTATGAGGACAATAGGTTCACTGGGAAAAATATGTCCATGGGTATACGTCCATGTAGGAAACCTGCATCCATGGAGAGATTCAGGGTCGACGGAAAAATTGGTCCGTGGGGAGAAAATACATCAATGGGGAAAATTAGTTCATGGGAAAATAGGTTTACGTAGAAAAGTAGGCGTCTAAAAAAAAAAAAAAAAAAAAGTCATTAAGGAATATAGGTCCATGGGCCATTATGCAACGAGTGGTGAAATGTCCATTGATAAATATATTCATAGGGTGAAAATAAATCCATAGGAGCATACACTTACTGTAAACATACATAGAGCTATTTAAAATAAATAGGAATTAAAATACCCAACTTTTAACAGCAACTGTTGCCTGGAATTAGGCTTACCACTGCACACCTTTGACCAAACAATCATTAGCCAAACCCTATTACCACTTCGTCATCCAGCTATTATATTTCATAATTTACCTTCATTTAGTCATAAGCCAACCGAAACGAAAGGAAAAATCCCTGGGTAACTGTGCTGAGCACCTCATTTCTCCGCCTCATTCCTCGAAAATTCACAGTCACTCACTACTCTCTCTCTCTCTCTCTCTCTCTCTCTCTCTCCCGGTAACAAATGAATGCTTCGAACTTGTTCATTCTGTGTTCGCTGGTTCAAACCTACAGGAAATCGTGGAGTGGAGCCAAATATACATATCTGTCACTTGCTTGGCTCTATACGAGAAACAAGTTATTAAATAATCGGTGTGACATATTTCTGTTATCATAGTCAAACTTTCAGAGTAAATATTACTATTGCTTTATCCACTAGTACAAGCCGAAAGCTGAAGGGATACTTTTCGGCAAAATTGCATTGAAGGCAACCTCTGTGCTCGTGAATGCGACGTTGCCACGTATACGGGTTGGCTGGACGAGGGTGGCTAAGAACTCCTGGCCGCAATAGTACATAGACATTTAAATAACAAGGTGACCTGGACCACTAACAACTGGCACACAACCAGTGTAATTTATCACTGAGCTGCTGCAAATTTTTCCAGCACATTGATCAGACAGCATTAAGCAGAAATATTTTAAAATTTATTATGGAGAGGCCCCAGCTGTTGAAGGAGGTGGGCCCATCCGAAATAGTACATGGATGGGGGAGGAACACCTCTAGGAGAACAACCTCTCAACGGTCCAAGTACCACATTCTAGGCAGCCAAAAGGGCTGACTGGAAAAAGACCCCTCCTCCACCCGGCCCTTAGTGGAAGTCGGGACCCTAGTAACAAAACATTTAAAACAAATTACAAAAAAAAAAAAAAAAATACTACAAATAATACGGAACAAAATAAACAAAAGATGACTTTACATTATATCATTCCAATGAGAACAGGAAAAGTATTATAACTTCACAACCCCTTAAGGCCGAAAAGTAAAAGTAAACACAAATGAAACTAACATAAGAACATTCTTACCCTAGTGAACTGGTTGATGTCGGCTACCTCGACCCAACCTAAGTTACCTCTGATTCGGTTCAGAGGTCTCAAAACAAAGGAAACAAATTCAACTCAGATCAGAAACTGCTATACAGAAGAGTGAAGCTCAATGAACCGAAACAGGGGGTCGAAGCAGCTCAAGGGTAGCAATGACTCTACCGAACACCAACTGAAATAAAGCACAACCAGACAAACATAAGTTATCAAATATACACATGGAAAAAAAAAATAATAATTTCTGTATAACAAGGGCTTAAACTGTTTCATTTATATCACAATAAATACATAAATATATGTATGCCTTTACATCAGATCCCCCAACAAGTATATATTCTGAGAATAGATACTAGGAACCACTTCTACTTAACAAGTCAGCCACTATATTCCCTTGGCCTGATACATTGACTAATCGAAATCGGTAAGGCTATAAGCTCAAAGACCATCGTAACAATCTGTTATGTGAACCCTTAAATCTTTTTAAATAAACCAGAGGCTTGTGATCAGTTTCTAATATAAATTCTTTGCCTAGAAGATAATAGTTGAATTTCCTTACCCCAAAAAACTATGGCCAGACATTCCTTTTCTATGGTTGAGTATTTCTTCTCTCTGTCTTAAAGTTTCCTGCCAGCATAGGCTACAGGGAAAGGTTTGCCGTCTATGTATTGGAGTAAGACTACACCAATACCAGAGTCAGAAGCATCTGTTCTCAGGACAAATGACTGCGTAACATCAGGTAACTTAAGAATGTGATTAGTAGACAGGGCATATGTGAGAGCATTAAAAGAACTTAAAGACTCCGTACTCAATTGTAATGGTTCATGGACATTCTTCCTCAGCATCTCTGATAATGGCCCTGTAAGTGAGGAAACATTTGGGATGAACATCCTATAGAATGATACCATGCCAAGGAATGATATCAGAGTCTTTTTAGTGGATGGAGGTGGAACTTCCAGGATAGCTTTTGCCTTATCATCAATAGGTTTCACAGTTTTACCATCAATCACATATCCCAAGTACTGGATCGAACAGAACCCGAACTTACACTTGGCTGGTCTTACTGTTAACCCATAGGATCTAATCCTGTCCAAAACCAGTTTGACAGCTTCTACATGCTCTTTCCAGTTACTTGCATAAATAAACATGTTATCAAAATAGAAAGACATTCTTTAACCCGGCCAAAATAATGCGCATTAGTCTTACATACACAGCACATGCGGTCATTAGGCCAAAGGGTAGTCTGCAGAATTCCATCAAACCTTTGTGAGCAGGAAAAGTTGTAAGTTTTTTAGTTTTATCTGTCAAGGGAATTTGATAGTAGGCTTTAGTAAGATCCAACTCAGAGAAATATATAGAACCATAGAATTTATGTAAATCTTCTTCAATAGAACACATTGGTTCAGCATTGAACTCTGTCACTGAATTCAAATCTCTGTAATCTATGGCCATGCGATAGGCACCATCAGTTTTCTTAACCATGACAACTGGCGAAGAATGAGAGGAATTTGATGGCCTAATAATACCTTGCTTTAACAATTTCTCTACTTTCCCTTCAAACCGAGGCAGCAAATGGATAGGTACAGGGTAGGATCTAGTTTTAAGACGTTCAGTAGTACAAAGATTTATGTCATGCTGAATAGCAAAGTGCAGCCAGGTACATCTGAAAAAACATCATCATAGTCATTCAACAATTGTTTAACATCATCAACCTCTTCAGTACTTAAGTTAGGAGATATATCTGGCTCACCCCTCTCACCAACAGATTCATCATCATACAATAAGGGCAAGTCTTCCGATTCACCCTCTACCTCCACACTGGTTTCTGCAACTTCCATTTGAACTCTCATTAGGGGTTGGCAAGAGAAATCAGTATTTGCATTTTCATCCAACACATAGGCTACCGAAGCTTGAGCTCTCCGGTGGTACCTTTTTAGAAGATTGGCATGATAAGTTTAGGTTTCCCTTTCTCATCAATTAAATAAGTTACTTTATCTCTACATTCCAACACCTTGTACGGCCCACTCCAAGCCAAAAGAAGTTTACTATGCTTCTCAGGTAATAAAATTAATACTTCATCAGCTGGATTAAACTTTCTATCTTGGGATTTCATATCAAAATAGGACTTATACCTCTGTGAGCTAATGTCAGCATTCTTGGCAGCAATCTTTGCACACTGTTAATTTTTCCTTTAGCTCCGCACATACCTAAAAATAGGCCTGTCATCCTCACCGACTGTTCTATCTTCCCCTAAATAATCTTAAGACAGACAATGGGCCTCTTACTTGCCTTCCATAAAGCAGTTCAAATGCCGAGAAGCCTGTTCTATCACTGGGAATCTCCCTCATCGCAAACATAACCGGTACTAGATACCGATGCCATTCTTTAGGTTTGTGCTAGCAAAGTTTCCTAAGAGAAGCCTTCAGGGAAGAATGAAACTTCTCAATGCGGCCATTCCCACTAGGGTGAAAAGGGGTTGTGAATAAAGGTTAACCCCAAGTAATCTATGAAGTTCTTCCATCAGTTGCGATGTAAACTGTCAGACAAGATCTCCTTAGGAATACCCACCCTAGAAAATATTGAAATTAGTGCCTCTGCTACAGCAATAGATGTAATTTCCCTTAAAAGTACAGCTTCTGGGAATCCTATTGCAAAGTCCATAAGGGCTAGGATATACCTATGTCCATCAGAGGAAGGAGGGTTAAGTGGGCCTACAATGTCTTTAGCTACTCTTGAAAAGGGTTCAGTTATTATAAGCATTTGTTTGAGAGGAACGGGTTTAACTCTTCCCTTAGGTGGCATTCTCTGGCAAACATCGCAGGACTGACAGTAATCTCTGACATCTGAACTCAAACCTGGCTAATGAAAATGGTCTTTTATGCGCATTTCAGTTTTACGATGTGAAAAGTGTCCTGCTAGAGTGCTTTCATGTGCTGTGGCTGGAACAGTTTTCCGACACTCTGATGGAATGACTAGTGTAGACTTGTCAATCCTCTCAGGGATTCTGGAATTTGTACACACCCTGTAGATCAAACCATCTCAATGTACATACTTAAATATTGTACTATTGCGGCCAGGAGTTCTTAGCCACCCTCGTTCAGCCAACCCGTGTATGTGGCACGTCGCATTCACGAGCACAGAAGTTGCCTTCGATGCATTTCTGTCGAGAAATATCCCTTTAGCTTTGGGCTTGTACTAATGGATAAAGCAATAGTAATATTTACTTTGAAGGTTTGACTCTGATATCAAGAATATATCATACTGATTATTTAATAACTTGTTCCTCTAGAGCCAAGCAAGTGACAAATATGTATATTTGGTTCTACTCCACGACGTCCTGTAGGTTTGAGCCAGCGAACACAGAGTGAACAAGTTCGAAACATTCATTTGTTAACAGGAAAGAGAGAGAGAGAGAGAGTAGCGGGTGCCTGTGAATTTTAGAGGAATGAGGTGGAGAAATGAGGTGCTCAACGCAGTTAAACAGGGATTTTTCCTTTCGTTTCGGTTGGCTTTATATGCCTAAATGACTAAATGAAGGTAAATTATGAAATATAATAACTGGATGAAGAAGTGGTAATAGGGTCTGGCTAATGGTTGTTTTTTCCAAGGTGTGCAGAGGTAAGCCTAATTCCAGGCAACGGTCGCTGTTAAAAGTTGGATATTTTAGGTCCCACTTATTTTAAATATTTCTATATATGTTTACAGTACGTGTATGCCCCAGTGGACCTATTTTCACCCCATGAATATTTTTATCAGTGGACATTTTCACCACTCGGAGCACAATCCCCCATGGATCTATTTTCCTTAACGACTTTTTTTTTTTTTCCAAAGACGCCAACTTTTCTATGTAACCTATTTTCCCACAAACTAATTTTCCCCATTGATGTATTTTCTCCCCACGGACCAATTTTTCCGTCGACCCTGAATCTCTCCATGGATACAGGTTTCCTACATGGACGTATACCCATGGATGTATATTTCATAAATGAACCTATTTTCCGACATAAACCTGTTATCCGACGTGTTATTTCACCCACTGATGCGTGCAGTTGAAACACAGACCTCTTAACCAACAGACGTATTGCACGATGGACCTGTTGTAACCCACTTGATATACCTACTTCAGCATAATTCCAGAATAATATCCTCTGTGGACCGATTTTCCGCACACTAAACTCTTCCCAACTCGGACATTAACTTATATCCTCTAGTCCCAGTGGCCTGTTTTCCCACAATCCGTCCATCCACCTACACACCCACCCATCAACGCACATACCCACAACCTTACTCAATACAGAATGTCTCAAAAGTAGGACGACACAAACCCGTCTCTTGCCTTGTCCTACAGGTAGCCCCACCACCAACCCCACTTAATGCACGAACCCCACTTAACCAGCCCAACAACCCTTTCCCTCCCTCTCGCCCACCCACGCCATCTAAACCGCCTGTGAAACAACCAGCCTACACTAACCAATCCACCCACCCAGTCACCACCCTACCAACCCGCATACCATGCTCCACAAGTCAGATACTTGCAATTCAACACACACACACACACACACACACACACACACACACACACACACACACACACACACAGAGGCGGGGTGGATTTCCTTACACGAAAGATGAGTCTCACGGCTTAACTCTGTCGGCAGAAAATAGTACCGGGTACTCTTTACAGGGAGTTTGTCAGGCCGTAGATAAGGGACTTCATTCCGGCTGCATACACATGATTTTATGCGATACGAGTAAATAAGGTGCTCGAGCTAAACAGGGAATTTTTCCTTTGGCTGAGGACGAAGGAGTTTAATCCCAGGATGACGTCTCGTCGGACATAATGAAAGATGGGTTTTATTCTGGGTAAAGCCAGTTGACTTTGTCAAATAATTTGGCAGGCCGCGTAACTTCTGTTAAATGCCTTATGTTTGCATTTTTTCTCTCTCTGGTGGTTGGCACCTGGAGATTTTTAGCAAACTCATGAGTATTTTTCTCAATAACTGGATATCTCTCTCTGGACAGAGAGGCCAATTACTTTCTTAAGCACAGTTTTTTGTTAAATCAACAGCATTTATCTCCTAATTCATTACTCCAACGAAAGCAATCCTAATATATATATATATATATATATATATATATATATATATATATATATATATATATATATATATATATATATATATATATCACAAAGCAAGGCAAGTTCTAGTGACTGATGGAAGAAATATTCACACTGTGGCCTGTTTTCAATGGATCACAGGAATCTAGGGTTTCTCATCCCTTGCATTTCCCTGTGCCAGTCTGCCTCCATCTCTTTATTCCAAAATTCACAGGCGCCTACCATACACTCTCTCTCTCTCTCTCTCTCTCTCTCTCTCTCTCTCTCTCTCTCTCTCTCTCTCTCTCTCTTTCCTGTTAACAAATGAATGTTTCGAACTTGTTCACTCTGTGTTCGCTGGTTCAAACCTACAGGACGTCGTGGAGTAGAACCAAATATACATATTTGTCACTTGCTTGGCTCTATACGAGGAACAAGTTATTAAATAATCAGTATGATATATTCTTGATATCGAGTCAAACCTTCAAAGTAAATATTACTATTGCTTTATCCATTAGTACAAGCCCAAAGCTAAAGGGATATTTCTCGACAGAAATGCATCGAAGGCAACTTCTGTGCTCGTGAATGCGACTCTGCCACATACACGGGTTGGCTGAACGAGGGTGGCTAAGAACTCCTGGCCGCAGTAGTACCATCCCTGGCCTTATCATTACCTGATTGTACTAAGTTTCTTATCTTATCCAGACTAGGGCAGTTTTCTTGTAAATCTGGAAACTGTTTGGGAGTTATGCTTGCTTAAAGGTTCAAGATTAGGGACAACCAATGGGTGAAGGGGTTTTGATTTAGAAGATCTAGTGGACACTGCATGGACTGTTTTACTGCTAGTATTCTCGGTAGAGAGCTGAATGTCAGGCTTGCGTGCCCCAATAACATTGCCTATAAGAACAGAGCAAAATTTAATAGGGGCTCTAAGTACATCAGCCCAACCAACATAGTATGGACAGTTTATGTAGCATCTAACCTGAGGGAATGAAGTTATCCGACCCAGGTAGTCTGCAATCTCCACCTTTTTACAATCTTCTATATTATAATCAGGCAAAACCTCTTCCGACACTTTGATGCAATTACAACCGGTATCTCTCACAAGTGTGGATACACAAGCCCCGTTAACTGTTCCTGATGCTAGAAAGTTGGAGTTTTGATGCTTCTCTAAGCAAAACCCCACTTGTTGTACACCATTAGAAGTACCAAGTCTAAAGTTAAGGGGGTTCTGTGGACAACGGGGTTTAATGTGGCCTTTCTCACCACACCCATGGCAGGTCACATTTGGGTTTACATATTTTTTCTTGGGTTCGTTAGAGGAACTAGGATTACCAGAAAATGGCATTACCTGGTCTGTAGTTTTCCGTACATCGGGAGAGGTTTTTTTCTTCACTGCACCAGTACTGGTCTTTGGGTAAGCTTTATGGGCAGAAGACCAGTTTATCTGAGAGGGCTATTGCCTCAACTAACACAGTCGTTTTCTGTTCCTTTATAAATGTCCGTAGCTCAGGAGGTACAGAAGAGAGAAATTGGTTCAAAATAATAAAGGAGCGTAGGCCTTCATAAGTTTTCTCCACTTTACAGGGGTCTGTCCAAAGATCAAACATTCGACCTAACTGAATGGCAAAAAGGTCATAGGTTTCACCTACTCTAATTCTAGCAGATTTAAAATCATTTCTGTATGCATCTGGAGTTTTACTGAATCCCTTTAGCAAAATTTTCTTCAATTTTTCATAATCTCCAGTAACCTCTTCAGGTAGACTAGTATAAATATCAACACACTTGCCAGTAAGTAAACTACCAAGGCGGACTGCGTAAGTTTCCTACTCCACTCCTAAAAGCGTTGCTATCCTTTCAAATCTAATAAGGTAGTTGGCAATATCTTCACTTTCATGATAAATAGGTAAGCCAGGCTTTTTGGCATTATCCATTTCAGAATGAATACAAGCTAGTTTATTGACTTTGGTCATATTTACCTCATGCTCGTATTTAAGGCGTTGCAATTACAGCTCACGATCACGTTCTCTAGCTCTCTCATCACGTTTTCTAGCTCTCTCCTCACGAGCCATGTTTTGTTGGTGCATAATGACATTTGCTAGGGTTTCTCCAGAAAGTCCTAGTGACTCTCCTTGAGTCTTTAAAGCTTCAATTGAAAAGTCAGTTATTAAAGAAAATAAGCGACTTGAAATACCGAAAACTCACTAGTTTCATCGACAAAGAGAGATGTATAAATATCTGTTAAAATTACTCACGTTAATTAGGGATATCAGACTAATGGCAAAGCATTAAATACCCTATATCTGTAAACAGACATGAGAATGTCATATTTGCCTCCGGGCCACAAGGACAGCAATTATTGTAGGTTTCATCACCTATATAAACCAATCAGCATAGACTGAAATCACACTGGAGACTATTTCTCATATTCATCCAAAATGGTACGTTACCAATCCTGGCAGGGTCGCCACATTGTCAAGGAACTTTTTAGAATTGGTAAAAACCCACCAAATTGGAAGAAGATGAGAAACTCAAGTCTAAAACTATGGTATATTTACAGTATGTACATAGACATTTAAATAACAAGGTGACCTGGACCACTAACAACTGGCACACAACCAGTGTAATTTATCACTGAGCTGCTGCAAATTTTTCCAGCACATTGATCAGACAGCATTAAGCAGAAATATTTTAAAATTTATTATGGAGAGGCCCCAGCTGTTGAAGGAGGTGGGCCCATCCGAAATAGTACATGGATGGGGGAGGAACACCTCTAGGAGAACAACCTCTCAACGGTCCAAGTACCACATTCTAGGCAGCCAAAAGGGCTGACTGGAAAAAGACCCCTCCTCCACCCGGCCCTTAGTGGAAGTCGGGACCCTAGTAACAAAACATTTAAAACAAATTACAAAAAAAAAAAAAAAAAAAATACTACAAATAATACGGAACATAAAATAAACAAAAGATGACTTTACATTATATCATTCCAATGAGAACAGGAAAAGTATTATAACTTCACAACCCCTTAAGGCCGAAAAGTAAAAGTAAACACAAATGAAACTAACATAAGAACATTCTTACCCTAGTGAACTGGTTGATGTCGGCTACCTCGACCCAATCTAAGTTACCTCTGATTCGGTTCAGAGGTCTCAAAACAAAGGAAACAAATTCAACTCAGACCAGAAACTGCTATACAGAAGAGTGAAGCTCAATGAACCGAAACAGGGGGTCGAAGCAGCTCAAGGGTAGCAATGACTCTACCGAACACCAACTGAAATAAAGCACAACCAGACAAACATAAGTTATCAAATATACACATGGAAAAAAAAATAATAATTTCTGTATAACAAGGGCTTAAACTGTTTCATTTATACCACAATAAATACATAAATATATGTATGTCCTTACAATATATATATATATATATATATATATATATATATATATATATATATATAGATATAGAGATATATATGGTAAGGACATACATATATTTATATATATATATATATATATATATATATATATATATATATATATATATATATATATATATATCATCCGGACCTCCTTCTCCTTTCCCACCCTAGGGCACGGTGAGGCTTAGCATTGTCCAGACAGCCCAAATTTGCCCAAGCCAATGCGCCACACTTCCATTCACTCATCATTCAAGCCCCCGGAATCTTGGCTCTATCGGATGCACCAAAAACATTCACTACGTTCTGTAGCTTCACTTAAACGTATCTGATTGAGTCAATCCGGACGCTGCCACTTTAAATAGGGGTGCCAAATCCCTGATCATGCACTTCTTACAACATTCATTCAGCCAGCTCGATCTCTTGTCAGTTCCCTAGCCTCACCGACTTCCAAACCTCTCTTCCTCACTCACTCATCCACCATATCTCTCCACCTTCTCCTTGGCCTACCTCGCCTCCTCTCTCCTTCAAATTCGCTCAGGTATATTGTTTCACCACTCTATTGTTATCCATTCTCTCCACATGACCATACCATCTCAGTACACTCTCTTAGACTCTGGTGTCCACGGACTTCCTCACTCCACATCTTTCACGAATCACATTATATCGTATCCTATCCACCCTATGTACTCCACACACATTCCTCAGCAGTCCTATCTCGACTGCTCTTACTCTTGACTTTACATTTTCATGCCACACCATAGTCTTACATCAGTATTTTAAAGTTGGCATTAACACTCCTTCATGTAACCCTCGTGCAGCTGCAACACTCAAGCCTCTGTTTCTTATCAAGGCCTTAATTGCACCAGCTACCTTTTTCCCTTGTGTCACTCTACTTTCCACTTCTATTGCACATTTTCCTCTCTTTTCTCTCACTGTACCCAGGTACTTGAACTCACTCACCAGTTCCAACCTCTCCCCTTTCGCTGTAACATCGCACTGGGAAACACCTTCTCTCTCAGTAACCATCACTTTACTCATTTCTACATTTACTGTCAAGGCACGACGCTCACAGACATCAGTAAAACTCTGCACTAGTCTACGAAGGTCTTGTCCGGTACTTGCAAGCAGTACTGCATCATCAGCATACAACAAATTTGAGATATTCCATCCATCACCATTCATTACCAACGCCATCCCTCTCTCCATTATTCTTGTTTATACTTCTCTCATCACCCCATCCATATATATATTGAACAACCATTGTGACATGACACAACCTTGTCGCACGCCCATACCGATCATGAACCATTCACTTAGATGCCCATTAACCCTTGCACATGCCTCACTGCCATCATAAAAACTCTTGACGGCACCTAGCAGCTTACCATCTACACTGTACATTCGCAAAACCTTCCACAATCCTTCTCTCTACTTTGTCGTATGCGCTTTTCCAGATCCATAAATGCCATAAACACTTTATGGTCCTTCTCACAAGCCTTGTCCATTATCTGTCTCACTGCAAATATTTGATCCACACATCCTCTGCCACTCCTAAAGCCATCCTGTTCATCACTCACTAGGACCTCTGAGATCTCTCTTACTTTCTCTATAACATTATTTCCATATACCTTCCGTACCACAATCAGTAAACTTATGCCACGGTAATTCTTGCACTCACTTCGCTCACCTTTACTTTTGTACAAGGGTACAATCACAGCCTTTTTCCACTCTGCACGCACAGTTTCACTCATCTATGCCTTCTTACATATCTCCAACAAGCACTTCATTCCACTCTCTTCACTACACTTAAGCATCTCTGCATGCACCTCATCAACCCCAGCAGCTTTCCCAGTTTTCAGCCGCTTCACAGCACTCTTCACCTGTGCGAATGTCACGTCTCCTGGCACTGCATTCCTCTGCACCCCCCCAAAACCAATCATGTTTACAGCCGCTCTGCTCTCTATTTCCATTCATCAGGCTTTCAAAATATTCTTTCCATCTGGTCCTTACTTTCATCCCCATGGGTTAGTAATCTACCATCTACATCCTTCGAGCCATCACATTTCTTTCCGCTTTCACCTCTACATTACCGCAACTCTTTCCAGTATAACTTCCTGTTTTCAGAGTAGTTCGCACTCATTTTTCTTCCTAGATCATCATTTACCTTCTTTTTCCTGTTCACTAGTCTCTTTACGGCTTCCTGCTCTCAATATATTCCAGTGGTTATTTATACATCTAGATATATTTAACAGCATATATATATATATATATATATATATATATATATATATATATATATATATATATATATATATATATATATATATATATATATATATATATATATATATATATATATATATATATATATATATATATATATATATATATATATATATATATATATATATATATATATATATATATATATATATATACACACACACACACACACCCATATATAGATAGATAGATAGATAGATAGATAGATTGATAGATAGATAGGTAGATAGACAGATGTATAGATATAGAGAATTAGGTAGTTTGATATATATATATATATATATATATATATATATATATATATATATATATATATATATATATATATATATATATATATATATATATATATATATATATATATATATATATATATATTAATTTTTATTTATTTATGCGAGGAAGAAAGAACCAAAGTCCGTGAGCCCGCTATTACTGTTCCTTCCAAGAGAAAAACAAAATACAAGAGAGAGCCAAATTCACGATCCGATCATTTCCAGATGCCTGGACACACTGCGTTTGAAAGACTGGAGATCACAGGAAGCAGGAAATGCAGACAGAGGTAGACAGTTGCAGAGTTGACCTGTTGCATAAATGATGGACTGGGAGTAACGGTTAACTCTTGCATTAGAGAGTTGGACAGAAAAGGGATGAGAGTTTGCTGCTAGACGGGTGCTATGTAGAGGTGGAGGAATGCATGCAGACAGTTCTGAAGAGCAGTGACCATTGAAGCAGCGATAGAAAACAGATAAAGATGCAACAGTGCGACAAAGAGACAGAGTTTGAAGGGAGTCAGTAAGAGGAGGAGTGTTAATGAGACGAAAAGCCTTTGACTTCACCCTATTGAGAAGATTTGTATGTGGGGAGCCTCCCCACACATAAGGAGTTGTACTCCACACAGGGGCGGATAAAACCCCTGTATAGAGTCAACAATTGTGCAGGGGTAAAGAAGGAACGGAGTCGGCTTAACACACCTAATCTCTTGGATGTAGATTTTACAAGAGATGTAATATGATCTTTCCAAGATAAGTCCCGAGTAAATGAAACCCCAGGCATGTTCAAGGATGATGTAGGATTAAGCTGAATATTATTAATCGTAAGTGAGTATACCTCTGGAAGATACTGTCGGGTTGATAGGTGTAAAAGCTGAGTCTTTGATGCATTAAAAAAAACAAGATTATTTTTACCCCAGTCAAAGATACGAGCCAAGTCAGACATTAGGTGTGCCATAGCCTCATCCCTTGTTTGTTGAATTAAGTGCTAAAATGGACATATATATATATATATATATATATATATATATATATATATATATATATATATATATATATATATATATATATATATATATATATATATATATATCCCTACCTACCTACCTATAAATAGATAGATAGATAGATAGACAGATACAGATAGATTGATAGATATAGACAGATAGATAGATAGATAGATAATGAAAAAATACATATATATATATATATATATATATATATATATATATATACAGTATGCAGATATACGTTTTATATACATATAGGTAGACAGATAGATTTAAAACAAACAATGCGTCTCATATATGTAGATATAAAACTATACATACATATATATATATATATATATATATATATATATATATATATATATATATATATATATATATATATATCATTTCCTGTGGCACCCCACGGGATGCATAGGGTCTCGATGAACTCTCTCCATCAATATTTGTCTCTTGCCATCTCCTTCAGGTCCCACCAACACTTCTCTACTGCTTCTCTTTTCATTGTCCTCAACCAGGTTTCCCTCGGCCTACCTCTACCTCTTCTTCCTCTAGCAGTCCACTCTGGCACATCCTGTATTAAACTGCCTTCTTTTCTGTATATTTGCCCCAGCCACTTCCAGCGAGACAGTCTCACATATTCATTAACTGGTTCCACTCTCGTAATATCCCTTACTCTTTCATTTGTAAATCTATCTTACCACTTTACCCCAAGAATCCTTCTCAGTATGTTATTCTCAAACCTTAATACTTTCTGATCTGTTACAAGTGTACTGTACCATGATTCATGCCCATAAATTAAAATTGGTCTAACCGTAGACTTGTAAATTTTCATTTTAGTATGTACCGAAAGCATATTATTATTCCAAACAAATTTCAACATTCCAACAGCTCGTCAAGCCTGCCTAATCCTCTCCTCAATTTTATTGATCCGTAAGATGATACAATCGTTCCCAGATATTTAAAGTTTTCTACATTCTTCACCACATTATTTCCAATTACACAATCGATTTGGTTCTCCACGTTCATATTAAAAATTTCAGTCTTTCCACAATTTATTACCAAACCCATTTTTCCTCCTTCCTCCACCAGACAATTAAGCACCCTCTGCATCTCGTAAATACTGCTGCAAATCAGTACAATATCATCAGCATAGTCCAAATCCATCGGCCTCTTATTTTCTTTCCAGTTAATTCCTGCACCTGTTCTCCTTACAACCTTTCTCATAATAGTGGATGGTTCTTTGTGTGATCCATTTGAAGTTAGGTCAGGAGTGATTCAAGGATGAGTTCTTTCGCCATTGCTGTTTGTTTTGGTTTTATATAGAAGTATATCTATCTATCTATCTATCTATCTATCTATCTACCTATCTATCTATATATATATATATATATATATATATATATATATATATATATATATATTTCTATCTCTCTATCTATCTATATACGTGTGTGTGTGTGTGTGTGCAGCAGGATGATGATGAATGCAGCTCCAGAACCCTTCATTTTTTATTGTACGAATTTCTGGCTATTTTTATAACGCAGTCATCAGGTGAGAAACAGCAGTATTAAAAAATCAAAACGAACAATGGGAATAATGATAATAATCACAACTGCTGATAAAGGAGATGTTGTAATTATGAAAAAATAATGATTATGAAAAAAATATTGAACTTTTGGGTGACTATAATTAGAGAGCACTCAGAGAGCGCATACTTCTGCCAATGCCATTGCAGGATCCGGATCTGGATCCGGGTCCGCCCCAAAATTTAAATTCTTCTTTGGCTCATGGCCCATCCTTCCAGAAAATTTCATTGAAATTCACTGAGAAATTTTGGAGATATCGAGTGGACAAACAAACAAACATTCAAAAGTAGGTGAATAAATAGCCTCCTCCAACTTCGTTGGCGGATGTAAAGAATGGAGAATTCATCATAATGGAGTCAGTGAAATTCAATAAGGATGTGAGGAGAATACTAAGAAGACAAGAGGAAGGTTAGAAGTGTCTACATCTTCCTGAAGAGGATCCACAACCACTCACAATAAATGGACTTTCCAAAATACATAAGCCTATCCCAGTGCGACCAATAACGTCAGGTTTTGGCAATGCACTTCACAAACTAGTAAAAACAATTTACAAAACTATTCTCTAGCACAGTGGTCGGCAAGTTACGGCCCGCGGGCCTGACCCGGACCGTAAACCTAATTTGAACGTCCTCCCAGTATGCTCCACAGATCCACAGAAACATTCCCGGATTTCACTTGGGAAGTGGGAAAAAAAAAAAAAAAAAAAGTCTTACTAGCTGTTAATCACTATGGCAAATAATAGAGTTAGTTTGTTCGAAAAAAAGTGTATTCGAACAGACTTGAGCTCAAATTAGGAGCCTATGAAGTGGTGCACCCAGCACTCAGTGATCCAGCACTGCCAGATGTGCAAAATTTATTGTCCAATGCGATAATCTGTCCTGTGCGATAAATAACATGCATGCAATATTTTTAATAATTAATGATTATTTAAAAGAATTGCCATTATTTAAGTTGGTGGCAAAATCCCCCCCACCCCCCCCACCCCCCCCAAAAAAAAAAAAAATGCTGTCTCCCCCCACCCTCAGCAAGATAATACTGGCACCCACTCCTCAGACTACCAGTCGCTAGAGAGAATAGGCGAGCTTTGTTCGTCAGCAGGCTTGGGTCAGCAACTTGCTTCGATTTTTGCTATGTTGTTTTGTTTCCTGTGTTTTGTTTCCCATGTTGTTTTGCTTTCTGTGTTATTGTTTCTGCGTGTGTTGTTTGCTATGTTGTTCCTTGCTATGTCGTACTGCTTTCCTTCTTACACCATATATATGTGTTGTGACAATGTCTAATTTCTGCTTCTTATGTTTTCAGTCACAACTTGGCAACAAAACGTAGGAAGGTGGATTCTGAATGTCGAGTGTTCCTAGAAATATGGACAGAGAAGTATTTCTTTGTAGAATACAGTGGAAAACCAGTAAGCTTGATTTGCCATGAACCGGTAACTTTTTTTTTTTTTTTTTTTTATGCGAGGAAGAAGGAACCAAAGGCCATGAGCCCGCAGTAACAGTTCCCTCCAAGAGAAAAACAAAATACAATATAGAGCCAAATTCAAGATCCGATCATTTTGAGATGCCTGGACACACTGCGTTTGAAAGACTGGAGATCATAGGCAGCAGGAAATACAGACAGAGGGAGACAGTTCCAGAGCTGACCTGTTGCATAAATGAAAGACTGGGAGTAACGGTTAACTCTTGCATTAGAGAGTTGGACAGAAAAAGGATGAGAGTTTGCTGCCAGACGGGTGCTACGCGCCCGTCGTAGAGGTGGAGGAATGCAAGCAGACAGTTCAGAGGAGCAGTGACCATTAAAGTAGCGATAGAAGAGAGATAAAGATGCAACAGTGCGGCGAAGAGACAGAGGTTGAAGGGAGTCAGTAAGAGGAGGAGAGTTAATGAGACGAAAAGCCTTTGACTCCACCCTATTGAGAAGAGCTGTATGTGGGGAGCCACCCCACACATGAGAGTTGTACTCCACACAGGGGCGGATAAAACCCCTGTATAGAGTCAACAATTGCGCAGGGGTAAAGAAAGAGCGGAGTCGGCTTAGCACACCCAATCTCTTGGAAGCAGATTTTACAAGAGATGTAACATGATCTTTCCAAGATAAGTCCCAAGTAAATGAAACCCCAAGCATGTTCAAGGATGATGCAGGATTAAGCTGAATATTATTAAACATTAGTGGGTATACCTGTGGAAGATTTTGTCGGGTTGATAGGTGTAAGAACTGAGTCTTAGATGCATTAAAGACAACCATATTATTTTTACCCCAGTCAGAGATACGAGCCAAGTCAGACATTAGGTGTGCCATAGCCTCATCCCTTGTTTGTTGAAGTAACTGTTGAGATGGGCGTTGCGGGAACCGAATGGAAAGATGAAGGGTGGAGTCATCAGCGTATGAGTGGATATGGTTAGATGTACAGCTTAGATGATCATTGATGAATAAAAGGAAGAGAGTTGGTGATAGGACAGAGCCCTGAGGAACACCACTGTTGATAGATCTAGGAGAAGAACGATGGCCGTCTACAACAGCGGCTATAGAACGACCAGAAAGGAAGCTAGCGATGAAGGCACAGATAGAAGGATAGAAACCGTAGGAGGGCAGTTTGGAAATTAAAGATTTATGCCAGACTCGATCGAAAGCCTTTGAGATGTCAAGTGCAATGGCAAAGCTTTCGCCAAAGTCCCGAAAGGAGGATGACCAGGAGTCTGAAAGGTAGGTGAGAAGATCGCCAGTGGAGCGTCCCTGACGGAACCCATACTGACGATCGGAAAGAAGGTTGTGATAGGAAAGATGCCTTAAAATTTTTCTATTAAGAATTGACTCGAAAACTTTTGAAATACAGGACGTTAAAGCAATTGGACGATAGTTGGAGGGTTGGGAGTGGTCACCCTTCTTTGGGACTGGCTGAATGAGAGCAAACTTCCAGCAAGAAGGAAAGGTACAAGTTGACAGACAAAGACGAAAGAGTTTGCCTAGGCAGGGTGTAAGCACAGAAGCACAGTTCTTGAGAACAACAGGAGGGACCCCATCAGGCCCATATGCCTTGTTAGTACTGAGGCCAGTGATGGCAGAAAATACATCAACTGAAGAAATTTTAATTTCAGCCATGAGGAAGTCAGAGGGGGGAAGTGATGGAGGAACAGCACCGGAATCGTCTAAGGTAGAATTGGAGGAGAAAGTCTGTGCGAAGAGATCTGCTTTATCAGTAGAAGAAATAGCTACAGAACCATCAGAGTAGAAAAGAGGAGGGAAGGATGATGAGGTAAAGTTGTTAGAAAGATTTTTGGCAAGATGCCAGAAGGAGCGGGAAAAATTCGAGTTGGAGAGTTGAGAGCATTTAGTATGGATGAAATTATTTTTAGTAGAGCGAAGAACAGACTTAGCACGATTCCGGGCAGAAACGTAAAGATGATGAGATTCAGGGGTGGGTTGGCTCCGGTACCTTTTGTAGGCCCTCTCCTTGTTGCGGACAGCATTAGAACAAGCGTGATTAAACCAAGGCTTTCTTGCTTTAGTCAAAGGATATGAGAAAGGAATGTATGCTTCCATGCCCGAGAGAATAACCTCCGTAATGCGCAAGGCACACTCAGATGGCTCACGGCCATGGAAGCAATAATCATTCCAGGGAAAATCAAAGAAGTACTGCCTGAGGGCCTCCCAGTCTGCGGCTCCAAAATGCCACAGACGACGTTTCCCTGGAGGGTCCACAGGCTGTACCGGAGTGATAGGACAGGTTAAGGTAATAAGGTTGTGATCGGAGGAGCCCAATGGAGAGAAAAGATTAACAGAGTAAGCAGAAGGATTAGTTGTGAGGAAGAGGTCAAGTATGTTGGAGCTCTCTCCAAGGCGGTCAGGGATACGGGTAGGGTGCTGTACAAGCTGCTCTAGGTCATTAAGGATAGAAAAGATGTAGGCTTGTTCACCAGGTGGATCCGTGAAAGGAGAGGAGAGCTAAAGGTGGTGGTGAACATTGAAATCTCCAAGAATGGAGATTTCAGAGAAAGGAGAAATGGATAGAATGTGTTCCATCGTAGAAGTAAGATAGTCGAAGAATTTTTGATAGTCAGTAGAATTAGGGGATAAGTAAACAGCACAGATATATTTA
The DNA here is from genome assembly GCF_032717465.1 of Coenobita brevimanus. NCBI lineage: Eukaryota > Metazoa > Arthropoda > Malacostraca > Decapoda > Coenobitidae > Coenobita > Coenobita brevimanus. The sequence continues at coordinate 19,384,034 of NC_137020.1, read as the reverse complement.
GTCAGAGAATGACAGGAAAGCCGAAGCCAGAGTGTGGAGAATTCAGAAGAATCAAGTTCAGGAACACGAGAGCAAGATAAGTCGTTGCGTATATATACACAACAGCCACCTTTGGCTTTGAAATGAGTATAGAGAAAGTAGGAGGATACAGAAAAGGGTTTGCTGTCAGTTGCCTCAGACAGCTGAGTCTCCGTTAGAAAAAGAAGGTGAGGTTTAGAGGAGGAGAGGTGGTGCTCAACAGAGCGAAAGTTAGAGGAAAGGCCGCGAATGTTGCAGAAATGAAGAAGAAGAGAGTCAGACAGTGGTTCCAGGCACCTTGAGTCGTCATCGGGAGAGGGGCAGATGGTGGGGGCATTTATGGTCCCCCCCCCCTGAGGACTCCGAGGCTTGATATAACGACGCCATTTTAGGTAAATTTTGAATAAGGAGTTTAATTTGAAGCGCCACTATGAGACAAAACACAAGAAACATAGCGAGTTAACTGGATGGATATGAAAGTAAAGAATTGCTAAGATGAAAGCAAATTTGGAAGCACAGTTCTCAGTAGATACCAAACAAGTTTCAGAATTAGAAAGAACACATGCCAGTAAAAAGATCACTAAAGATGAAAATATGAAACCATTCACTGAGGAAGAGTTTGCAATAGAGTGTTTGATGGAAGTGGTAGACATTGTTTGCCCAGAAAGAACTTATTTTCTAACATTTTTGTCTGCAAGGACTGTAACACGACGAGCTGAAGAAGTGTCTGCTGATTTAAGACAAGCGCTTCATGGCTGCTGCGATGTATTCCAGTATTTTTCAGTTGCGCTCATTGAAAGTACTGACTCAAAGGACACTGCACAACTTGCGATATTTGTTGGAGGTATCAAGTCAGAGTTTGAAATTTTGGAAGAATCTGTGCAGCTAATATATTCTCATCAGCACTACTATTGGAGCAGACACTTTCGAAGGCGTGCTGATCAGGTTAATGGATAAGAATTTAGGTCTCTCAAAATTAGTTACAGTAACTACAGATGGTGCAAAAGCCACTGTAGGTGAAAACAAGGGTTTTGTCGCAGTTCTTGAGAAGTACATGAAAGAAGCTAGGTATCAAACCAAATTGTCGAGCTGCACTGAATTGATCATCAGGAGGCAGTGTGTGCTAAGGCTTCAAGAAACCAAGAAGTAATGCAAGTGGTAGTGAAAGCTGTTAATTTGATATCTCGAGATTTAAATCATCGACAATTTCAACAGTTATTATCGGAAGTAATGGCTCAGTTCTCTGACTTCCTATACTTCTGTGACGTTTGCTGGCTTAGCCGAGATGTTTATGTTGGTGAGGTTTTATGATCTGGAACAGATTAATGAATCTGTGGAATGGAAAAATGTAAGTATGCCACAGCTTCGTGATCCTACATGGATCTCAAGTCTTGTGTTTTTAGTGGATCTTACGTCCTACTTAAATGAAATGAATTTTAAACTACAAGGACTCAGTCATCTAGTGAATGTACTCTCAGAGCATATTGTGGCATTTGAGATGAAGCTTCAGATTTTGGAAAGCCAGCTTGAAAAATAACATTTTGCTCATTTCCCAACGTTGCGGAAAAATCAACCCTCTGACACTTCCAAGTATGTGGCCTTTATCCATGAACTCACAACTCAGATTTCCTCACGTTTTGCAGACAGTCGGTCACACAAAGATTATTTCAAGCTATCTGCTGCACCTTTTGATTAGGAGGTAGATAAAGCTCCTGAAACGGTCCGAATGGAACTCGTTGAGCTACAAAGCAGCGAATTAACGAAATTAAAATTCCATGAAGAAGGGGTCTCATTACTGATTTTACCAAAAGTATGTTCTAGAAACTGGAATTTATCCAAATATAGTAGAGTTTGCCAAAAAGACAGCAAATAGAAGTACTTACATATGTGAGCAGCTGTTTTCGAAAACGAAATTCACAGAGAACAAGTTGCGTCCACAAGTCAGTGATTCACACTTGAATGGAATACTCCATCTCCATGCCTCCAGCCTGAAGCCTAATACAGAAACAGCATCAAATACCACATGGACTCTCATTACCTCTAGGTTTGCAGTATGACTGTACTGAAATATCAAAGTAATTAGTAAGCTCTGTGAATAAATATTCCTATTGCACATGGTGATAGTTGTTTTAGTGAAAGTTCTTTATTTTATTATCCGTCCCCGCCCCGGAGGGGCTCGGGGACGGGAATTGTTTACACTTGGTTTGCCTGGTTGTTTCTTTGTTTGTTTGTTTGTCTGTCTGTCTGTCTGTGTGTCTGTCTGATTTTTAACAACTTTACACGAAAACCACTGGTGCGATTTTGACTAAAATTACAGGGATGATGGGCTATGACCTTCTGATCACCTGATTAAATTATGGGCTAAGCTGGGCAAAAGCCCAGGCTGTAGGCCCAAAAAATGAAAAAAAAAAAAAAAAAAACGGGGGGGACAGGTAAAAATTATTTTTTCACCATAACTCCTTTCAAATTCGTTATATCGACATGAAACCAAAGCCTAAATGAGCTTTCAAATCTGCATCCAGTAACATGCCTCATTAAATCAGGGGGGTCACCCCCCAGTTAGCGGTAGGGGGATGAATGTCTGGTGGGTCAGGCCAAAAATTTCAAATGGGAAAAAAATCGTCCATTTTCACCCGATTTACTCCAAATTTGGTATGTGGCATCTTTGCCTAGACATCCTGTTTTGTTTATACGTCAGCACTAAAATGACTGTCGGGGACGGGTTTGCTGTGCCTTGGCACCGCTTCTTGGGTTCAAACACATTAATTTTATAAAATTTGCCCGGGGTTCCTAAGCTGCTCTATGGGACGACACAGGATTGGATGATGGATGATGTATTTAATATTATTTTTAGGAAATACTCTGAATAATTCTACTGCACACGGTAATATTTATTTCAGTGAAAGTTGTTTCTTTTGTTTCTAATACACTGATTTTATATCAGTTGTATTCATTGTAATTTTAGGAAATTTAATTTGAGAAATGGTATTTCTATTAAAGTGTATTCTTACATATTCATATTCATACTGTATTATTATTTTATCACTGGAGGAGGGGGGTGTAATCTTTAACAAGGTCACAACATCTGGCTCGTCAGCTGAGTATCAGTGCACTTGCGGTCCCCAGTCCATCAAAGGTTGCCGACCCCTGATTTTGCAAGTTGGGTACTATCAGTAACACACATCTATCAAACATAACCTCCTTGGGGGAAGTCATAACTCAGATTTCATTAAGAGAATATGAAATGAAGACTTCAAAGGCAAAATATCAGTGGGTTTTGATGTGAAAGCGTTATTTACCAGTGTTCCAGTAGACCATGCACTGGAAGCAATGAAGAAAAGGGTAAATTCAGTGAGCAATGAAGAAATCACCACTACCTGGGCAAGATTACATAAAACCTAATGCTAATCTTTGTTAGGTTCAGTTCATATACATTTTATAATCAGGAGTACCAGCAGTATAATGACCTCGTGGGCATCCCCTTGATCCCGGTATTATCCTGTATGTTTATGAATTTGCTGGAAAAAGAAAAACTTTTGAAGATCATGGGCAGAAATTCTCTTTGGTAAAGATATGTTGATGACGTCTTCTAGCAATCATGTCAAGGAATACCAACGCTGAAAATAAACGGAGGGGACTAAATGAAGCACATGACAGGATTGAATTCACCCTGGAAAAAGAAGAGAAAGAATGCTTCCCTTAAATGGATAATTAGGAGAGCAGATCCAGAATCAAGATGCTCGGTATACAGAAAGCCCACTACAGCAGAATTAAATCAGTAGTCATCTTTGATTTTCTTCTCGACAGTCCGGAATACCTGGAAGATAATTTTGAATATATTACAGTTTTCTGGAATTTGGGTATACAACAGAGGAATGGCCATGAGACTGAAATGAAAGGCAAAACAAATAATGGAAGGGTTAACAATAGTGAAACTAAAGAAGCAAATGATGAGTATATAACAATGCCTAACTGTAGAGAAGCTCGCATCTTAAGAGCTTTTTAAACAAAAAAATAGTCTAGGTGGTAAAAGCGCCAGGTCAAAACGTGAAGGAGGTCGTGGGTAGAGTAAAAGTACCTAAGTATAGTGTATCACATCACATGCGGCCATTGCCCAAAGGTATTTATCGGTGAGACGTCCAAAGGATTAACTACACTTGTACAACAGCACAGGGCATTAGTAAGAAGACATGATGCAGTAGTACAACACAGTAATGAAAATGATCTGAATCTTCCACAATAGAAATGTGCAAGTATAATTCACGAAGGAATGAATAAAAACATAAAGTCAGTGGAAGCAGTGCACATTATAATAAAGAATACAGTCAATAAACAGGAAGTGTTTTTAACCTAGAGTGAAACAGCAAAGAATGGACTGGACAACGAAGAGGTGGGACACGAAGATGTGAGGTTAAATCCAGCTTGATGTGGGACGACCATGACTGGGATGTAAGGCCTTGCGAGGATGGGACAAGCTGGGGGAGGATGTAATCAAGGGGTATAAAAGCCCGCAGTCTTGAAGTGTTTGGTTATTTCCTTGATAAAGGTATAATACCGAAATGTCGGAATAAATTCATGCAATAGGCTGTTTCCATATCCTCCGCTCTCTCAATCGTTCACACATACACACACACACACACACACACACACACACACACACACACATATATATATATATATATATATATATATATATATATATATATATATATATATATATATATATATATTGTTACATAGCCTATGATTTCATCATCCTTTGTGTAATTCTAACGTACAGTATGCTGCATGTTTGATCACGAGCGTGTTCTACCTCAGTCCCCCCTTCTACCGTTATAGTAAAGTCGTTCTTTCTGTTGTTCAGAGCAGGACTGTCAACTCTTTGTCCCCATGGCTTCATTTGCGCGTCCTTCTAACAAGTTGTATCAAGCTCTGCCGGCCCCTATATAATGAGCTCAGTCTCTGCATCATTGCCACTTAGATCTACTCCTCATTTTGTTCACATCTCTGTCCTCCCCTGTACGGTTATTATTGTGAGTGCTCAGGAAGTCTCCAACCATCTAGCAGCTGTGTAATTTGAGTATGAGTGTTGTTGCATTTTTTCTTGCACTGTGTAGCATAAAGTGTTAATTCTTAGGCCTAGTGAGGTTTTTGTGATTCATGTGTTTTTGTCAGTTTGATAATATTTTGTATCTGTAATAATATATCTTGCATTCACTGAGTATTATCTGGTATTTTCATTTTATCAGGGCTGACTTAGATAAATTTACTCTTCCTAATTTCGTGTTAATAGAGGCTATTGCAGTTAACCATATATTTAACCTGTTTTTTTGCCATTACATTATCCTTATGAGTCCTGAATATTTTGTTGTTAGTTTGAGCATTAAACTTTAACTTGTAATTTTACCTAACTCTTTTGTTTTGAACCTGGAACTTTACGGGACAGTAGTGATTTTTAGCATTCTCACTTAAAGTGTACATTATCTTTCTCTGTTCCGTAACATAAATTTGGCGACCTCTTATCAGGATATTCAGGATATTATCATAAGGATTTTGCTTGATATTTTGTGACTGTGATTTATTCATGATGTCTACTATTACTACGCTTGATGAAGCCAAAGATTTTTTGTCAAATGTGCAAACAGTGTGTGATGTAGAAAACAGAACAAAGAATGAACTTAAGTTTGTTGCTCAACAATTGGGAATTGCAGTTCACTCTCATCATTCTAAAGATCAAATTGTTGGCATGATTAATAAAAGCTTGTTTAGTGTAACTCCTCCAAATGAGCAAACGCAGATTGAATTAGCTAAGTTACAGCTAGCCCTGCAGGAGGCTCGTGTTAAGGAGGCTGAATTTCAAGCACGTGCTAAGGAGGCTGAGTCTCAGGCTAAGGAGGCGGAGTCTCAGGCTCGTATTCAGGAGGCTGAATTTCAGGCAAATGCTCGTATTCAAGAGGCACAGGTACAGGCTCAGGCACAAATTGAACTTGCTAGGATTCAGGCAGACCATGAGTATCGCATGAAACAAGGTGGAACTGGATCATCTAGCTCTGATGATTTTGATGTGGCTAAAAATGTTAAACTTGTCCCTCCTTTTAATGAATCTGATTTAACAAAGTATTTTCAGTTGTTTGAGAGGGTAGCTACAGGTTTTAATTGGCCCAAAAAGTATTGGCCAGTACTCCTTCAAACTGTTCTCACCGGTAAAGCTCAAGTAACTTATGCATCTTTGCCTTAGGATCAATCTGATAATTATGATGTAGTTAAGAGCTTGATTCTTAAGGCCTATGAGCTTGTTCCTGAAGCCTATAGTGTAAAATTTAGGACAACTTATAAACAAGATAAGCAATCCCATGTTGAGTATGCAAAAATCAATGAAGATCTGTTAGAGCAGTGGTTAAATTCTAAGAATGTGGATTCTGATTTTGACAAATTTAAGCAGATGATTTTGCTGGAGGACTTCAAAAGGTGTATTAGTAAAGATGTAAGCCTATATCTTGATGAGAAAAGAATAGATAATTTGTCTGATGCTGCAGTTTTAGCTGATGAATATGTTCTCACAAGAGATATTCTAGAGAAAAAGGGAAAGCTGAGAGTAAGTACTCTGCCTCTACTCAGAGTACAGGTAACAGGAAAGAGAATAAAGATGATGTTTCTCAGGAAGTAAATACCAGCTTCACCTCTAGATTTCAGAAAAGTAAATGTACTTATTGTAGTAAGCTTGTTCATACTACGGAGAGATGTTTCAGGAGACAGCGTGATGTGAACAAAAAGGAGTCTTTAAATATTCAGTCAATTGGTCTAGTGTCCACCCTTGAGAGTTCCCAGAATTCTTTAACTGAGTTAACTGAACCTGCTTTGAGGGGTAACTTAAATTCTCATGATGGAGCTCCTCTTTTGAGCAGTAACGTGGGTGACACTCTCAAGAGTTCATGTGCTAATTTCCTGTCTGATGGTTTTGTCAGTCCTCTGGACAGTAATGACAGAAAATCAGTTAAAATATATCGTGATACAGGTGCTTGCCAATCCCTTATGCTGACCAGTGTTCTAGGCTCTAATGTTAATTCCTCTGATGAAACTGTAATCTTACAAGGTGTAGGGAATAATTACTTCTCTGTCCCTCTGTGCAGAGTGAATTTAGAGTCTGGTTTTGTTAATGGTTCCGTTATGGTTGGGTTGGTTGAGACACTCCCAATGTCAGGTGTAACTTTTTTACTTGGAAATGATATTGGTGGAAGTCAAGTGTGTCCAGCTCCTCAGTTGTCTAGTGAACCAGTGGCTGCGTCCCAGGATTGTGATGTCCCTGATGTGTTCCCTGCATGTGCTGTCACTAGGGCTAAGTCTAAAGTTACTGGTGATTTAGAGGATGATGATGATGTTATCCTAGCTGACACTTTTCTTGCTAATTTGGACCACTCACCAGATGAGGCAGTATCCCGTAGTGTTGATAATTTGTCTCGTCAAGAGTTGATTGAGTTGCAGGTTGCTGACCCTGAGTTGAAAGGTCTAGCTAACTCTGCTTGCAGTGAGGAAGAGTCAGCTGGTGCTTCTACTTGTTATTATATAAAGTCAGGAGTACTTATGAGAAAGTGGAGACCCCCAACAGCATCAGCTGACTGTGAGTGGGAGGTTGTACATCAAGTTGTCATCCCTCGTGTTTGTAGGCAGGATATCATTAGAGTGGTTCATGATTCCAGTTTGGCAGGACACCTTGGAGTGAGAAAGACTGTGGCACGCATTTTGAAACACTTCTACTGGCCAGGTATCTTCAGGGATGTTTCCTGGTATTGTAAGTCTTGTCACACCTGTCAAGTTGCGGGGAAGTGTAATCAGACCGAAAAGGTTGCACCTCTAGTTCCCATTCCTCCTTTTGAGGCGCCATTCACCCATGTGTTGGTGGATATTGTGGGCCCTCTTCCTAAGACTTCTTCGGGATTGTCTTATGTATTGACCCTGATTGATATGGCTACTCGTTATCCTGAAGCCATTCCACTTAGAAATATCTCAGCAAAGAACGTTGTTAAGGAAATGCTAGGGTTCTTCACAAAGTTTGATCTGCCCAAGGAGGTACAGTCAGACCGGGGAAGTAATTTCATGTCAAATGTTTTCAAGCAGTCTCTGATAGAGTTGGACATCACCCAGATCACGTCTTCAGCTTACCATCCCCAGACCCAAGCAGCGTTGGAGAGATATCATCAAATACTCAAATCGATGCTCAAGAAATACTGTTTGGAACATCAGAAAGACTAGGATAAAGGTCTTCCATTCGTTGTGTTTGCTGCAAGAGAATCTCCAAATGAAACACTGGGCTTCTTACCCTTTGAACTATTGTTTGGCCATGAAGTAAGAGAACCCCTTAAGTTACTCAAGGAATGCTGGCTGTTGGAGGAAGATGACGTCAACCTGCTGGAGTATGTGATGAAGTTCAAAGAACGGCTGTCCACTGCTTTACAGCTGGCGAGAGAGAATTTAGGAGCTGCTCAGGAGAAGATGAAGACTTGGTATGATAAGAAGTCCAGGTTACGCCACTTTCAGCCAGGAGATCAGGTTTTGATTCTGCTACCGGTGCATGGGCAACCTCTTCAAGCCAAGTTTAGTGGTCCTTATTTCGTGGAGAAGAAACTCAGTGATGTCAACTATGCCATCGCCACACCAGATCGTAGAAAGAACAAGCAACTATGTCACATCAACATGCTAAAGTTATATCACAGGCGGGATGAAAATAACCCAGTCTGCACTGTAGCTGTTCCACCCGAGTCTGCAAGTGAAGCTCTCCCATGCAGCATGAGCCTGAGTGATAGTTTGGGGAAGAATCCTGATATCATGAATGATCTCCAGACTAAGCTTTCTCATCTACCTCCCGAGGAAAGGCAGGAGTTTTCGGCATTACTGCAGGAGTACCCGCAAGTGTTCCGTGCCACTCCAGGAAGAACCACTGTGTTGATGCATGATGTCGATGTTGGAGACGCAAATCCAATTAAACTGCCTCCTTACCGTGTGAACCCAGTGAAAGTTCCTCTCATCCAGAAGGAGCTTGGCTACCTGTTGGACCACAAGATGATTGAGCCCTGTCAGAGCGAGTGGAGTTCTCCTGTCACTCTAGTCCCTAAGCCAGGTGGGTCACAGCGGCTTTGTATTGACTACAGACGTGTTAATCAGATAACCAAAACAGACACTTACCCTCTCCCTCGTGTGGAAGATTGCATAGACAAGATCGGAAAGGCTAGGTACATAAGTAAGTTTGATTTGTTAAAGGGATACTGGCAAGTACCTATGACTGAACGTGCTAGGGAGATCTCATGTTTTGTAATACTAGGAAAGAGCTTTTGGCCTTGATTTTGGGTTTACAGCATTTTTCATTTTATTTGTGTTCTGGTTTTGACCCCATAGTCATTTATACCGATCATAACCCACTGAAATTCCTTAGTATGTTTAAAGATAAAAATCAGAGATTGAAAAGATGGAGTCTACTTCTTCAGGAGTATTCATTAGATATACAACATGTCAAGGGGAAAGAAAATGTTATTGCAGATTGCTTATCTAGACTTTAGACAGATTGTTTTAGAGTAATAAGAAATTTCCTTTGTAAATTTCTTTTTCTTTGTGGGGAGGTGTTACATAGCCTATGATTTCATCATCCTTTGTGTAATTCTAACGTACAGAATGCTGCATGTTTGATCACGAGCGTGTTCTACCTCAGTCCCCCCTTCTACCGTTATAGTAGAGTAAGTCGTTCTTTCTGTTGTTCAGAGCAGGATTGTCAACTCTTTGTCCCCATGGCTTCATTTGCACGTCCTTCTTACAAGTTGTATCAAGCTCTGCCGGCCCCTATATAATGAGCTCAGTCTCTGCATCATTGCCACTTAGATCTACTCCTCATTTTGTTCACATCTCTGTCCTCCCCTGTACGGTTATTATTGTGAGTGCTCAGGAAGTCTCCAACCATCTAGCAGCTGTGTAATTTGAGTATGAGTGTTGTTGCATTTTTTCTTGCACTGTGTAGCATAAAGTGTTAATTCTTAGGCCTAGTGAGGTTTTTGTGATTCATGTGTTTTTGTCAGTCATTTTTGATAATATTTTGTATCTGTAATAATATATCTTGCATTCACTGAGTATTATCTAGTATTGTCATTTTATCAGGGCTGACTTAGATAAATTTACTCTTCCTAATTTCGTGTTAATAGAGGCTATTGCAGTTAACCATATATTTAACCTGTTTTTTTTGCCATTACATTATCCTTATGAGTCCTGAATGTTTTGTTGTTAGTTTGAGCATTAAACTTTAACTTGTAATTTTACCTAACTCTTTTGTTTTGAACCTGGAACTTTACGGGACAGTAGTGATTTTTAGTATTCTCACTTAAAGTGTACATTATCTTTCTCTGTTCCGTAACAATATATGTATATATATATATATATATATATATATATATATATATATATATATATATATATATATATATATATATATATATATATATATAAGCATTAGTTGGTATATTATAGGTCTGAGCGTGATCCACAGAAAAGAAGAAAAACTAATTCAGCTTCAAGACAGCAAACACCTATTGTACCACAGTCGAAGACAGACTGAAACAGTTGGTGGTGCAGGATTTCTAATTAACAGAAGTCTTGCAAAGAACATCGTTAAATTCAGAAGTGTGTCTAAGAGATTACAATGGATTGTAACTAGAGTTTTCCAAAGATACACCCAACACAGATTAAGATTTACTAACGTTCTATGACAACATCTCCTAGATTATGGAATAAAAGGCAAGATAAACTATACTCGTGGGAGACTTCAGTGCAAAAGTTGGCAAATCGAAAAATGTACTTGTCTGAGAAAATTTGGAGTATGAGAGGGGAATGACAGAGGTGAAATGGTGGTAAATTTTTCTAAAATGTATAACGTGAAAATAATGAATACATCCATTCACAAAAGAACAGGGAGAAAATTGACCTGAAGAAGTCCAAATGGAGAAACAAAAAAATTAAATTGACTTCATTGTAGCAGATAAGAATAGCACGATCAAAAATGTCACATTTATCAACAAAGTAAATATAGTAAGTGACCATAGAATGGTGATTTGTACAGCCAGCCAGATTCAGTTTCAGAAGTGGAATAAATATATATAGTGAGTTTTACGCCAGGTACCCCTTTTTTGGATAAGGGCTAAGGCGTTGCCCCTGGGAAGAGGACTTTGGATTAAGCGTGTAGCATTTTATGACCGGATGCCTTTCCTGATGTCTACCAATGACCCTTGGGTGGATTCGATCCTCCGACCCTTCGGTCAGAACGGAGCGCTCTAACCCATTGAGCCACGGCTGCTACTGATTAAAAATAATAGGATATGCCCAATAAAAGTAAGCGAAAACAAAGCAGCCATTCATATGGAAATAAAAAAACAGATTTCAGGCTCTAAGTTATGCTGACAGTGACACTGATGAGTTAAATGACAGAATAACAATAATGTTAAAGGAATCAGCGGAGGTAGTAGGGAAAGCAAATACAATCAGTGCCAACAAGTATTAAAAAACGACCCTCAAGTTCATGAAAAGAAAAAAAAGGAGATGAAAGTAAAAACAAAGAAAGATGAAAGAGAAAGAACAGAATTTAATAGGCTTGTCAACAAGAGAGAGAGAGAGAGAGAGAGAGAGAGAGAGAGAGAGAGAGAGAAGAGGAACATGAATCAGATAAAAGAAACCATAAAAAAGGGATAAAATGTGAAACAGGTCCGAGGCAAAATGACACCAGGGAATCAACAAATTATATCACTAAAAGACAAAAACGGTGAAGTCATTGATGTGTGTGTGTGTGTGTGTGTGTGTGTGTGTGTGTGTGTGTGTGTGTGTGTGTGTGTGAGAGAGAGAGAGAGAGAGAGAGAGAGATGGTGAAGAAAGTTGAGGAATTTTACGAAGAACCATATGCATAAAAGACAATTAGTACCAATAGCAATTTTTCAGTTGACACAAGTGAAATACCTGAGGTAACACCAGACGAAGTAAACATTTCTCTTAAAACTATGAAAAGAGGGAAGGCCCCAGGAGAAGATAGAATAGTAGCAGGTTTACTGTTGGATACATGAGTAGAAGTACAAAGCATGCTCGCCCACTTATTTACTCAGTGACTAAAGACAAAGAAAATTCCCAAAACATGGTGTAATGCAACAGTTATTTTGCTTTACAAAAAAGGCGACTCAAAAGATCTTAGTAACTACTGACCCGTTAACTTATCTGTTATTTACCAACTCTTCACTGAAGTTCATACGAACAGGATAACAACAAATTTGGAAGAAAACCAACCTCATGAACATACAGGACTCCGAAGCGGGTATTCGACTACTGATCATCTTCACGCAATGAATCAGCTGAGAAAACCACATAATGTAATAAACCACTGTGCTTGGGTTTTGTTTATTACAAAAAGGCTTTTGACTCAATGGAGCACATAGCAGTTATAAATTCAATGCGAGAACAGGGATTAAACGAGAACATTGTAAAACTGTTCGAAAACATAGATAAAGAGGGAACTGCTTGAGTAAGTTACATAAAGATTCAGAAATAATTAAGATTCAGAAAGGTGTGCATCAGCGATAGAAATATATAAATATATATATATATATATATATATATATATATATATATATATATATATATATATTGATACCACTGGAGCCCAGTGTCCCGAGTATTGGACAGAACTGGGATTTTTCAAGACTTTATAAAGTAGGGAAACCCAGGGTAGGGACCTATGAGCTTCGCGACTATGAGCCGATAGGCGGAGGGCGGTACGCTTAGTACCCTCCCAGTGCAATGCCTCGCCCAGCACCCCTGGGATCCAATGGGATATATATATATATATATATATATATATATATATATATATATATATATATATATATATATATATATATATATATATATATATATATATGTGTGTGTGTGTGTGTGTGTGTCAGGAGGAAGATAAAGATAAATGTAAGAAGCATACGAATACATAATTACTTATTAAATTTTTTACACTTAGGATCGGGGGGGGGGGGAATGCGTTTTGGGCCTGACGATTTTTTCTCTATTAACCCAGCTCAGTCCGGTGACATAATTTTCATCTTATTCAGGCTACTAACAAAGACGATTTTATTCAACCCGTACCGGATCTCTAACTGTGAAAGGGTTAACCCTTCCAGTGCGAAACACTCTCTCTCTCTGCCGGGCACCGTAACCCTCTCGTAATCTTCCGGCGTCCACAACATAACCCAGTTTCCAATAAATTTACTTTTACGCAGTTTCCCTCTCAGGAGTTTGGCCGTAATCTCGTGATCTTTTTCGCGACAACAATGTCGCCTAGAGTGGGGTACCAGAGCGTATTAAGAATGCTTATCCCTTCAGCACGATTACATATTTTGATCACGAGACCACCCAGTGATTTTATTCAGCTTAGGACACATATGCTATGGTCTTCACTTCCAACTTGAATATTGAGTAACAAGGGATAAATGCTAGAATGTGGCGCTGGTCTCGAGAAGTGCTATGGAAACGATGGTTTACTGAAAAAATATCATACTGTGCTACTGAGGTACGCGAAATAAGCTGGAAAAGGACAAAGAAAAGACCTGTCAGAGTGCAAAATGAATGAGCTGCAGTAAAGGGGTTAAAGAGGTTACATCCAACTCCTCCATATCGAAAACTCTCTCCAAACTTCGATGTAGTCATCTGGTGTCAGCACAAACTTAACATCTAATGCACCATCACAGTGTAAGTGTGTACCATGCACTTAAACATTTTGAAGCCTATTCTATTGTGTGGTTATTTCCAGGATATTTTATTTGCATTAGAATAGTCTTTTTTAACTGGAGGGGTTAGACAGTGCTTCCATTAACTTCTACGGGGCTACCCTAAGCTGTATAAAATAGTCTGATAGAAGCAACAACAAAGCAGGTCCTCGGGAAGAACGTTTGAAATCCCACCACTGTAGGAGGCTAAGAGTAAAATAGTCTGGTGGTAGAAATAAAACTACAAGTAAAAACGCGTGTCTGTACCGAAGCGATTAATGATTTTTTCCCACATCAGATGGATATAATCATGGAGTACGATCCGCGGTAGAATGCCCTGCATTACGATGTGTTTTGTTTGAGGTGAATGAAGCTGTCTGGTATTAGCAAAAGCTTACAAATAGGACTTCATCGTACTGGGGGATTTAATGGATATTTTTATTTAAAGTACCTTCAGTGCAAGAGGCCGTAAGTGAAACAATGTGGTGGTAACAAGAGCGAAATTCATAATCCTCACAACGAGAGGTCCTTTCCAAGTTGCATGTAAACGTCTAGTGGTAGCACACAACTGTGCAGTAAAGTGCACAATACACTAAAATAATTAGGGCACTTTTAACATTAAATTTCCATCTTATTGAGATCTTTTAATAAACAGTCACTTAAAATACCCTTATTCCAAATGATCATTTGGAATTGTTACTAATAATTCAAACGAATATAGTTCAGATTACTGTACTTTAATGATCTGCCTCGTGGTTATACTGTAACGCAGTCAACCACTTCACTTTCTTCCATCAAGAGCACTGGGGTAGGCTGTTCATTCTCAATATTTAAGACAAGGATGACCAGCCTCCCTTTTCCCAGCGTGGCACTATGTGAATAATATCCGGCTAGAGTGCCTTATCCCATTCAACCAGCATGCGTCATAACTCCACTCAGCACAAAACCTACCCTTGCAACACCTTTCACAGTAACACCACTGTAATAACGCACTGATAAATACAATCAAGCTACAACTAAGCTATTATATTCGAGTCAGGAAGGGCCTGTGGTTGTGATGGGGTTAAAGAAGGCTGAATCTAACCTCTGTAAATCCAAACGCATCGCCTAATCTGAAGGGGGAAAAAAGCTGAAAATAACAACCCAAAATAATGATATTGTAGTGAAAGGTTAATAATTATAAATTTATTATTAATGCTCCAGTTATAATAGCCGACATCTATTGACAAAAACAGTTAATGAACTAAGTAATCATAATAATAATAATAATAATAATATTAATAATAATAATAATAATGATGATGATGATAATGGTAGTAGTAATTATTATTGTTATTATTAGCGGCAGTAGTAGCAGTGATAGTAGTATTGACGATGATGATGATGATGATGATGATAGCAACACTAACAACAACCTGCACGTCAGTAACAATTAATTAACATTAATAACTCCTGTTACTCAGATATCCACTAATCAATCCAATAACCAAAAACCACAGTGGTACCCTTCAAAGAGATATAGTTTTGAAAATGCTATTCCCTGTGATTCTCTCATAATAATTCATCAAGGCCCGGGTGCTCTGGTAATGATGTCACTGAATAGCTAAGCGGCCTAATTAAAGGCTTAATGTAAGACCAGGTTTTAATTATTATTATTTTTTTCTCTTGCTGGAATATGTATTTTGTACTGATACATTTTTGTCTGATTTCGGGTAGGTACTTTAATCCCCCCCTCTCTCTCTCTCTCTCTCTCTCTCTCTCTCTCCTCCATACACTCTGTCCCTCTCCATCCCTCTGCCTCATTCTTTCTCCATACTATTTTCTCCAATCTCCCTTCTTCCCGTCCCTCCTCCCACCCTTTCTTTTTCTTTCATTCTTCATATTCTTTCTTCCCTTATCACCCTCTCCTCCATTCTTCAACAAACTCTCTCTTTCTCCTCATTTCTCCTCCCTCGCCACCTCTCCTTACTCACCGTCAGATTCAACTCACCTTCCCCATTGCCTCATTATGTCTATGTTGGTAGGCCAGCAGAGTGAGTCATGTTTGGTTAAAGTAGGTCAGAAAAGTCACGTGTGGCGAGGAAAGGTCACACGCAATTTTAGAAGTAAAAGTGAGGTGAAGTGAAATGGGATACGGCTAGAAAAGGTTAGGTTAGGTTAGGTTAGATTATACTTGATTTGGTTTGATTAGGCTGGGTTAGGTGAGGTCAAGTTAGGGTATGGGAATGCAAAAAGAGGTTTAGAGAGTCAAGGACAAAATAGTGACATAATATCTAAGGTGTCAGAAGAGAATAAAAGACACATCAGCTTCTCGCAGCCGGGAAGAGGGTAAGGAGCAGTCCCCAGAGTTAAGGAAGCGGCAATAATAGGAAGTTTAGAGTGAAGGACCAATTTCTAGTGTGATTAGTTGGTCGTCTTTAACCTTTTCCTAATTATTTCTTTAACACATGGCATGTTTATAATTATTTTCTTGTGTGTTGTTCCTGTAACTAACTCCTTTCTAAAAAGGCATATCCATCATGCAAGAGATTACTAAGGTGTAAAATGCGTGATAAGTCGTCAAGGAAGAGGTGCTGGGAAGCCTCCCAAGCCCATTTGAAGTACTCCAAGCTTTCATCATCCTGGAGGGCCGAAGGAAGGTCATGGGAAGGCGAAAGAGGTCAGGACGTTATGATAAATCAAGGACTGACTGACGTTAGAAAGATAAAGGAGACAGAATCATCATAACGTTTTACCCGACGTGTAAGGGTGAGGAAAACACATAGTATCATTATTTTCACATCATCACCATCATCATCATCATTAGGCTGTCTTTTTTTCATTTTAACGCTATTCTTAATTTTTGTAACTGTCTGCCGCAACAAAACATGTTTTGGATTTTTTTGGAAAAATGTCTAATCTTTGCTTTTCAACTCACTTTGTATTGTGTTTCGGCTAACGTTAGACGATTTTGCAATGCTCAAGAGAAAGTTAGACCAACATAATTTACATGTTATAAACTGTCACGATTGGCGTTTCTGCTAAGAATAAAGAAGTTAGTATTTTAATTCCAGCTTATGACAGACGCTTCTATTCTGGTTATAGAAACTCACCGCTGATAAAGGGTTAATAGACGATAGACCACTCTTGGGCTGAATCATAAAGCCCTGGCTGAAGAAAGAGTTAATTATTGGTGGATTCTCACTTACTGGAAGAATTAGGTACCTCAGAACCATCTTCCATTCAACCAACCATCAGGCTAACTAGCGCCGACTCTAGAGGGATTTAACGACGACAGTTAGTGAATAAAAATGAAGTTAATTACCTCCTGGCACAACACATCGATCCATCATTTGGCCCATCGCCCCCACAGGTGTTTTGCTTCATAGTACAGAGTTTGTTCTAACCTGAGGAAGATCCCTAACACTTTCAGCTCAGTTGATGGCTCTGGGTAGTCAGATTAAAGAGTGAATTTGACCAGCAACCATTGACTCATTCCTACCTGATAACAAAGGCTTATGGAATGTTACGCAATCTAGACTATTCACTTAAGTTGTGGGAGTGACTCATTTCCGTCGGGTGAAAACAAACAGACTATGGAAGCGCTGTCTTGCGTATGTCTGGTTAGTCTCATTATGGTTACTGTCTTGGGCGTGATGGATGACTGTGCCTCCTAGCTCAGAATCCACACTTCCTGTGATGCCCATGATCTACTTCGTCGTATATCTTTGCACATGAGAAATTTGTTCCTTTATCTTGAAAACTATGAATACTGACGTAGGTAGGAAGAGGATGGGGCTGTTCCTCCTCCTAGAACCCTCAAGTGCATTCAGTGGTGCTTACGACTTAAATGAACTGTGTATATACTATATGCATGAAAACCTTATTTTTTTTTTTTTTAATCTTCAAAACTTGATGGGCTGGTACTGGTGATGGCAAGCCGTGACCCTCCCCCAAACCTCCAAGAGTATTTTCTGTGGTACCGACTGATTACTTTGGCCTTTGTCTATGGCAGAGCAATTTTTTTTTTTTAAATCTTGAAAATCGGATTAGGCTCAGGGGCCGCGTCTCCTCCTCCTCCCCCCACGTGCTGTCCATAAGGTACTCATAGTCGTGACATTCCTCCCGGCCATAACTACGGCCACGCAAACGTTCAACACTAGCTTGAAAACTTTAACCAAACATAGTGGACAAACAAACAAAGATTGTTTATTATTCACTCCGACAAGGAAAGTATCTTTCCACACCTGTTTGTTCTCTCTGACAAGGAGAATATGCTTTCACCCCTGTTTGTTTGTTTGTTAGCAGGATTACTCAAAAACTAACAGAGAGATTTAGACCAAATTTGGTGGGTAGATAGTTCATGTCCCAAGGATCAGTCGATTTACTTTTGGGACCGATCCGGATCGTATGACAGATTCTAGATTCGGAAAACATTTTTTGTAAAACGCTAATCAATGACGTGAAAACTTAACCCATTATGATGGGTGGTTTGAAAATTACGGTGCTCTTGTCGGTGAGATACGCTTCATTGAGTGCCCCTCTAGTTTACTGTTTGTTAGTTCGTTTGTCTGTTAGCAAGATTACTCAAAAACTAAGAGAGAGATTTGGTCTAAACTTGGTTGGTAGATAGCCCATGTCCAAGGGAACAACTGATTAACTTTTGGAACCGATTTTTTTTTTTTTTTTTAGCTTGTTTGTCTGTTAGCAGGATTACTCAAAAACTACATGAGAGATTTGGACCAAAATTGGTGGGCAGATAACCCATGTTCCAGGGAACAATCGATTAACTATTTGGAACCGATCCGGATCGTATTACAGATTCTGGATCCGGAAAACGCTTTTTGCTAAACCGTAATCAGTGATTAGAAGACCTAAGCTATTATCAGGGAGATACGCTCCACTGAGTGCCCCTCTAGTTCTATAGAGTCTTACTGCAACCATATATTTTTATTTATTCTAGAAGAAGACTGTTGTCTCTATCAAACCCATTTATTCGATGACATCCACTCTGTTTTATTCTCGTTAGTGCCAGATAGTTTTCTTAAGCATAGGTGAGACATCAAGTACAAGAGGGTTTGTGAGCAATCTCCTTAATAACTCTAGAAAGAAGTCTCCTCCCCTCAGCTAAATAATATCGTCTACCGGTACCAAGAAAAAAAGGATGTTCTCTTGAGAGAGTTGAACCCTCTGTAACAAAATTTCTTTTATACCTATTGTTGTTATAGTCAGGCGATTTTATTTAGCTAATAATCTTTACTAATATCTTTGGTAGCAAGACAAATGTTCTATTTAATTTTTGCGATAGCCAGACGATTTTCTTCAACTTATGGAACCTGTGCAAATAAAGGAGTTAGATCATTTCCATTAAAGCGGGAAGAATGGTTAGTAATGATGTGGGTTTGATACACAGAGGGGAGAGAAGGAGCGAGGGTGAGGGGGGAGAGGGAGAGGAAGGGAGGAGAGAGGGGAGGAAGGCTGGGAGAAAAGTAGAACAGAAAAGAGGAGGTGAGAAGGAGGGGAAGAAAGAAGAGAAGAGAGGACAGGAGAGAGCAGGAGGGACAAGATGGAGGCTGAAGATGAGGGGAGAGAGAAGAAAAGAGAAGAGCAAAGAGGAGGGAAGAATGAGGGGAGAGGAAGAAGGAGAAGGAAGAATAAGAGAGGAGCTAGAAGAGGAGAAGGGAGGAAAAGGATAATAGAAGGGAAGGAAAAAGAAAAGGGATGGGTGTAGGAGAGGGGAGGGAATGTGAGAGAGGAGGAAAGGAAGAAAAGATGAGGGAGAAGAGGAGAGTGGGGAGAGAAAAGAGAACGGGAAGGAAAGATTTTTGTTATGATGTTTACAGCCGTGCCCTGGCTTGTGTGTGTGTGTGTGTGTGTGTGTGTGTGTGTGTGTGTGTGTGTGTGTGTGTGTGTGTGTGTGTGTTGTACGGTATATTTTTAGAATTAAACAGAGAGAGAGAGAGAGAGAGGGGGGGAGGGGTAGAAAAGCAGAGAGGACGAGAGGAAGGGTGAGTGAGATGTGCAATAAAAATGGTTGACAGGAACTTCTCCGTGGCAAGAACTGACCCGATGTGGCAATTTTTGAACCCGCTAATCTTAGACTCCATCATTCCTGTTTCTGGGACCTTGCCAAAAGCCATTCTAACAACTTTACCTCATCATCCTTTCCTCCTCTTTTCCACTCTGATGGTTCTGTAGCTGATCCTTCTACTGATAAAGCAGAACTCATTGCTCAGACCTTCTCCTCCAGTTCCACCTTAGACGATTCCGGTGCTGCTCTTACATTACTTCCTCCCTCTGACTTCCTCATGGATGACATTAAATTTCTTCACTGGATGTATTTTCTGCCATCACTGGCCTTAACACTAAAAAGGCATTAGGGCCTGATGGGGTCCCTCCTGTTGTCCTCAAGAACTGTGCTTCTGTGCTTACACCCTGCCTAGGTAAACTCGTCTTTACTTGTAAAGAAATGGAAGTTTGCCCTCATTCAACCTGTCCCAAAGAAGGGTGACCATTTTGAGCCCTCTAACTATCGCCCAATTGTTTTAACATCTTGTATTTCAAAAGCTTTTGAATCTATTGTTATCAAAAAATAAAAAATTAAACGTCTTTCCTATCACAACCTACTTTCAGAACGTCAGTATGGGTTCCTCCAGGGACGCTCCACTGGCTATCTTCTCACCTACTTTTCAGACTTATGCTCGTCCTCTTTTCGGGACTTTGGCGAAAGCTTTGCCTTTGCACTTGACATATCAAAGGCTTTCGATCGACTCTGCCATAAATCTTTAATTTCCATACTGCTCTCTTACGGTTTCTATCCTTCTATCTGTGCCTTCATAAACAGCATCCTTTCTGGTCGTTCTACAGCTGCTGTTGTAGACAGCCACCGTTCCTCTCCTAGAGCTATCAATAGTAGTATTCCTCAGGGCTCTGTCTTATCATCAACTATTTTCCTTCTGCTCATTAACGACCTTCTAAAGTGTTCATCTAACCCTATCCACTCATACGTTGATGACTACACCCTTCATTCCACTCCCTTCTCGCAGCGTCCATCTCAGCAGTTACTTCAGCAAACTAGGGATGAGGCTGTGGCACACTTAATGTCTGACTTGTCTCATATATCTTACTGGGGTAAAAGTATTCTTGTTATTAATGCGTCAAAAACTCATGTCTTACAGTATCCAACCCATAAAAATCTCCGCAGGAGTATCCCTTAATTTTTAGCAATATCCAACTCAATCCAGCATCATCCTTTAACATACGAGTACTTGGGGTATCATTCTCTAGGGATTTAGCTTGGAAAGATCATATTACCTCTCTTATAAAATCCGCTTCTAAGAGATTAGGTGTTCTAATCCGACTCTGTGCCTTTTTTATCCCTGCAAAGTTGTAGACTTTATACACGGGTTTTATTCGCCCCTGTTTAGAGTACAACTCTCATGTGTGAGGAGGCTCCCCACATACAGCACTTCTCAATAGGGTGGAGTCAAAGGCTGTTTCATCAACTGTCCTCCTCTTACTGGCTTCCTTCAGCCTCTGTCTCTTCTCCACACTGTCTAATCGATATCTCTTTTCTATCGTTATTTCAATGGTCACTGGTCCTCTGAACTATCTACTTGCATCCCTCCACCACTACGGCGGGCGCGCAGCACCCGTCAAGCAACATACTCTCATCGCCTTTCTGTCCAACTTTCTAATGCAAAAGTTAACCGTTCCTCCCAGTCCTTCATGTATGCAATAGGTAAGCTCTGGAATTGTTTTCATCTGCCTGTATTTTCTATTGCGTATGATCTCCAGCCTTGTAAATGTAGTGTGTCCATGCATCTCGAACGAAACCATTCTTGAATTTGGCTTTCTGTTATCTTGTTTTTGCATTTTCTTGGAGGGAACAATATTCCAGGCATCTGGTCTTTGGTTCCTTTTCCTTGCATTTAAAAAATGGTTGGAGAAGTGGTTTACTGTTTTTTTTTTAATACAAGAAAGAAGGAACCAAAGGCCAGGGACCCGGAAAGCGTTCCTTCCAAGAAAAAACAAAAAACAATACAAAAGAGAGCCAAATTCAAGATCCAGTCATTTCGAGATGCCTGGACACACTGCGTTTGAAAGACTGGAGATCATAGGAAGTAGGAAATACAGACAGAGGGAAACAGTTCCAGAGTTGACCTGTTGCATAAATGAAGGACTGGGAGTAACGGTTAACTCCTGCATTAGAGAACTGGACAGAAAAGGGATGAGAGTTTGTTGCTAGACGGGTGCTACGCGCCTGTCATAGAGGTGAAGGGTTGCAACCAGACAGTTCAGAGGAGCAGTGACCATTGAAGTAGCGATAGAAGAGATAAAGATGCAACAGTGCAGCAAAGAGACAGGTTGAAGGGAGCCAGTAAAAGAAGGAGAGTTGATGAGAAGAAAAGCCTTTGACTTCACCCTATTGAGAAGAGCTGTACTTGGGGAACCTCCCCACACATAAGAGTTGTACTCTATACAGGGGCGAATAAAAACCCATGTATAAAGTCAACAACTGTGCAGGGGTAAAGAAGGTACGGAGTCGGCTTAGCACACCCAAACTCTTGGAAGCAGATTTTACAAGAGATGCAATACGATCTTTCTAAGACAAGTCCCGAGTGAATGAAACCCCAAGCATGTTCAAGGATGATGCAGGATTAAGCTGCATATTATTAAACATTAGTGGGTACTCCTGTGGAAGATTTCGGGTTGATAGGTGTAAAAACTGAGTCTTTGATGCATTAAAAACAAAAAGATTATTTTTCTCCCAGTCAGAGATACGCGCCAAGTTAGACATTAGGTTTGCCATCGCCTCAATCCTTGTTTCCCGAAGTAACTGCTGAGATGGACGTTGCGGAACCGAATGGAAAGGTGAAGTGTGGAATTATCGGCGTACGCGTGGATAGGGTTAGATGTAAAGCTTAGAAGGTCATTGATGAATAAAAGGAAGAGATTCGGTGATAGGACAGAGCCCTGAGGAACACCACTATTGATAGATCTAGAAGAACGATGGCCGTCTACAACAGCGGCAATAGAACAACCAGAAAGGAAGCTATAGATAAAGGCACAGATAGAAGGATAGAAACCATAAGAGGGCAGTTTGGAAATTAAAGATTTATGCCAGACTCGATCGAAAGCCTTTGAGATGTCAAGTGTGATGGCAAAGCTCTCGCCATAGTAACGAAAGAAGGATGACCAGGAGTCTGAAAGGTAGGTGAGAAGATCGCCAGTGGAGCGTCCATGACGGAACTGAAAGGTTGTGATGGGTAAGATGCTTTAAAATTTTTCTATTAAGAATTTAGATGACGCTAGTTCGATTCTAGGCTATGACAGGGAACAGTTTCATTATTTGTATGTCTCTAAAACAGACTTTTCTGATCTTGCACGAGACCCACCGACATGACATGAAAATACTCCTGCTCATACCATCACACAGGTCTTGGAATGATACAACCCTACCACGTATTCAGCATGAAAGGTGAGTATTAGTGTCGAAGTGGTGACATGGGAAGCTGTGTGGCTCGTAAGAACACTGTTGAACCTCAGGGAAGGGGCTGTCGTGTCTCTGCCCAGAATGTATAAAAAGGTGTGCTTGTTTCTTTTGTTTAGCCGTTCACTGTTGTGACCTTCTCTCTTCTGTTCCTGTGGAGCTGCTTCGACTGTCTCTCAGTCACTAATTCCATACTGAGAGAGAGAGAGAGAGAGAGAGAGAGAGAGAGAGAGAGAGAGAGAGAGAGAGAGTTATAAAACGGACGAGAGCTAGATAAACAGAGACAACAGTAATACATATGTAGATATATAGAGAGATGGACAGGTAGCTAGACAGATATTTGTCTTTTTGTGGAGGATATTTTTAGGTTCATAATGTACTGTTTGAGTGTGCGCTTGTCTGTCTGTCTGTCCATGTTTGTCATGCCCTCTTTGTGTCTGTCTGTTGGTTATTATCTTCTAACTGAGACAGAGATCACATACGAAGTACTGATACCAGAAGACCTGTTGTCCCATGACGAGGTTATCTGTTGAATATATATATATATATATATATATATATATATATATATATATATATATATATATATATATATATATATTTTTATTAAGATCTAACCAACGTGTAAGATAAAAGTATACAGAAGAAGAAGGCTCTACCCCACCAACACAATACGATTCAAACGGCAGTAAAGGGAAAGAAAAAAAAAGAAGCGCGCTTATCAGAAAGAACAAGCATGGAAAGTTTGACAGGAGAAGCAGAAGAGGCAACTAATGTAGTGCCAGCAAGTTAGGTTAAGATATACTATAAATGCAATCTAGATACAAGATAGGTGTAATTTAGTAGTTATGAGCAGTTTAGTATAAGTGTGAATAATTGTAAACTAGTATAAGTGTAATATAAGTATAGTATAAGTGTGATTTCTTGTATAGTAGAGATAAGGTAGTAAGTAAACTGGGCATTATGTAATTCGTGTGAGTAGTGCATCCGCCGATCAAACCTCCCCCCCTCCCTTTCATAAGACACGCTGGTAACAAAGGTTTGGCGAATATTTAAATTAGCCGAGACTTCATAGTCTTTCGTTTTGAGTCAGTTCAAAGATATCCTTCAGTCCTAATCCATTTCAGTGATAGAAACATTAATTGAGAAGTATCAGAAAGGGAGAAGCAGTTCATAATAGCCTATATGATGTTAATATCGAGATACCGATCGTTGTGCGTACCACCAAGCCAAGTTTAATCGACAAAATAACGTCCGAACGTCATGACAAAAATATTAAGTGATGAGATCAGTATCGACAGTATTCAAAAATTCACCACCGTCGTATAATCTTTGTGAGATACTATAAATCTTAAAAAGGTCAATCCCAAAGTAAGTGATACATGTTTGTTATGGAATAACAGTAACCGGGGAGTTGACATCTTCAAATGCAATCGGACCAGTTCCCCTAGTTTATATAAACCCAAAGCACTCGTCGTGTGCACACCACAAAGCCAGTCAGGAGACAGGACGTGTGTGCTGGGCATTCCCCAGGTCCTGTCCTCCCCACTTACTGTTTTTTAATCAGCCCATACACCACTGACCGGGCTAATGTATGGCCCGGCCTGCACTATATGTGCAGGGAATCTTTCAACAACAACAACAACAACAACGTCGTGTGCACACACATCACAATGCCAGCCAGGAGACAGCACGTGTGTGCTGGGCAATCCCCAGGTCCTGTCCTCCCCCCTTACTATTTTTTAATCAGCCCATACCCCACTGACCGGGCTAATGTATGGCTCGGCCTGTACTATAGGTGCAGGGAATCCGTAAACGAACGAACGAACGTCGTGTGCGTGACTCTACCATCAGTCCTCGTCGTGTTAGCAGGTTAGTGATAAACTTCCTTATATATATTCGCCCTCCCTTGTTAGTTTCACATTGTGAGTTATGGAGGAATGATTAATAGTTGTGTTGAATAGCGAAACTCTTGTGTGACTGTACAGTACCATCAGTCCTCGTCGTGTTCGCAGGTTAACCTCGGCACCAACCAAGTCCTTGTCTGCCCGCCACGTCATCACACCTTACACATTTTATACTCCCGTCCTTCCTCCCCTTTATTTTGCCTTAGGTCAGAATCTAGAAATAACTGTTTTTATAATAGAAAAGTTTCTACATTATAATTCATGAGTGGATTTAACTGTTATAAACTTACTCTCTAGTTCTCGGAAATTTGTAAGCATTAAGTTGGTTGTAACTTTTGAGTTTTGTTGGTAACTGAAGTGAGTGGTTATGAACATGTCTCATCATTAGTAAGAAAGTGGAATCTCACACTGTTTAGTATCAACCCTCCCAGAGTCCACCAGTGACCAAGGAGGACAACGCCCAATATAACCAACAGGTACTCATTCT
Source organism: Coenobita brevimanus (assembly GCF_032717465.1). NCBI lineage: Eukaryota > Metazoa > Arthropoda > Malacostraca > Decapoda > Coenobitidae > Coenobita > Coenobita brevimanus. The sequence continues at coordinate 19,358,378 of NC_137020.1, read as the reverse complement.
AATTAAGGCATTGTCAGAGGAAAGAGTAATTAGTGAAGTGATTAAATTGAGTTTTGAACATTTGAAGTATAATTAAAAGAATGTAACATCTTATTTCGAATTTTTTCCAACCACCTTCTCTAATAAGCATGAATTGGGTGGCGCGCAAAGTGTAGGCTACTAGGGAGAATATGGATACGTAAACCCGAGCCAACCTAAATCCACGCTACCCTCTTTCAGTGGAATTCGAGCCTAACTGCTTGGACATTTTTCGGTTAATTAGTTTGTACCTATTACGGAGTAAGAGAATTAAACCACACCAGTTAGTTTTGGATTTCACACTCAAAATAGGCTCGGTATCTTAATGGCAGCCACGTTGTTAATTCAAAAAGAGTATTTCAAGGTCATTACACTGGTGGCTTAACCACAGAGCTACGTACTCCTGAGGTGTCGCGACCGGAAGTGAGTCGGCGGCCATCTTACTATGACCACTTGCCCCATTGGTCAGAGAGCGCTCAACTTACAGCTAGGTAAGTTGTCTGTCTCATTTCTCAGCTTTTTTTTTCGTTACATGGGATATTTATTACGTCGCAGTGATATACAAATAATCATTAAATGCTTCCTTAAGCGATATTTTGATGAATGACTACCAGAAATCATATAAATTCTGTTTAATAAAAGAAATAAGTACAGGTATACAGAGCAAATTTTTAAATTCATCAATGTATCCTACTATATTAAATTCCCTGAATCTTTATTTAAATCAATCTTTTATGGTTTTTCTACACTGATTCTATAATAATGTTGATTACTGATTATATACGTACGTATTTTAAAGTAAGAGTATTGGATTTTTAATAATATTGTTATTCTCAGTGTGTTGCGAGATGCCACACTGCGCTGTTTGGAAGTGTCGCAACCGCTCGGATCTTCACGTGAAGAAAGATGGCAAATCGTTTCACAGGTGATGTGTTTCGTTATAACTAACATGATCTTGTCAGTACAGTTTGATATATAATTAACATCATTTCATATGCATTCATGAGTCTGTGTATTTGGCATTAAGAATTGCACAAACGAATAAGAAAACATTAGGCTAAACAGTATTTACCCACCAAGCTATATAGCTCTTTATACATATCATGACATGGCTTGAAGCTTAATTAAATTATGCTATATTACGTATGCTACAAACCCTACAAGGTGAAACTGGCTGCACAAATACTAAGTTCTAGTGTAGCTCATGCATTGTTTTTTTGTAGGGATTCACTACTCCCACAGTTTAGTGATTGTCAGGGTACAATTAATTTTTTGAAAACTTCTGATGAACTTTTCGAGAATTCAAAGAACAAATTTGCAAGAGGGATGAAAGCAGCACTGAAGCCTCATACAGAAGCTGAGTCTATGGCCTTCTTGTCTGACGCTTATGAATATTTCAAGTCTATTAAGAACTCTGAGGAGAAACCAATGATCAAAACTTCCAGAAAGACGCCCTTCATAGGATTCCTGGCTGCAATGAAGAGCACTATGGCCCTTTATGAACAGTATGTTGGACAAGACAAACTACTACAGTACCTTTCAACATCCAAACTGTCACAAGACCACCTAGAACTGTTTTTCTATGCCATTCGTGCATATGGAGGTTTTGGCAACAACCTTGCGGCTCTACACTTCATGTCAGCCTACAAGAGACTCCTTTTGCGACATGAGATCAAGTCAACAAAAGGGAATGTCTCTGCGCATGATAACACGAAAGTCCTCACATCAGCTACAACAAGCGGCATTTTGAAGAGGGCCGTAGAGGATAAAACAGAAGACATTATGGCTGCAAGGCGATATGAACTGATTCCACGTAGTCCTGCACAAGATCATGATTATGCAGACTGCCCTAGTTTTTCAGATCTATCTGCTTACAAAGAGGCTGCAGTTGGCTACATTGCCGGATACGTGGTAGGATGGTAAAAAGAAACATTGCACGTCCAGAGTGTGTCTGCATTAACAACCAATCTTGCAGAAACAAAGGGGGGCGCGGTAGCACAGTGGTAGCGCGCCGGACTCGTAATCGGGGGATTGCGAGTTCGAGCCTCGCCCGGGCTGCCGTGCCGGGAGTGGTAGCTCGCTCCTGTAACCCTAGCGGGCCTGTATAGTCCAATACAGGGCTTAGCTCGGGGGAACTCCATTTCTCCCATTTTTTTTTTTTTCAGAAACAAAGGACGTTGATGAAAGTTCTGCATTAATAATGATTAAGGATGAAGGTGGTTTGATGAAGCCATCCAGAGATGTGAAAATCTGTAGAACAAGTGAGAAATCATTCAGAAAATGCTGAACACTAATGAGAAACTGTTGTATCACATACCAAGATTTTCATCTGGAGTTGCATACTCTGTTTTAAAAGAATTTGGTACCACTGCTTTTCCAACACATACTCTGTTTTAAAAGAATTTGGTACCACTGCTTTTCCAACACATGATTCACATCTGTTTGATTGCGAACCTGATAACAAACACATTTTTTCTTTGATTAAAGCAGTGGTATTTGCATATTGTAAAATACGTACGCATCACATGGCTAAGAAAAAAAGTTCTGAAATAAAAGGTTATTATGTTAGGAAAACACTGTCCAAGTTGGTATTGTTTAAGAACCAGTAAATCTTTTTCATACATGATTTATGAATAAAATGCTAAGATTTTTAGTAATTGTATTGTGTGTGTGTGAGAGAGGGAGAGAGGGAGGGAGGTTAACTGGGTTATACTCTGGCTCAATAAACCTGTTTAAATGGAATAATTTTGTATCATTATCCAACCGTATTCCACAGGCTTCAATGCCAACCGTATTCCACAGGCTACAATACCAACCGTATTCCACAGGCTACAATGCCAACCGTATTCCACAGGATACAATGCTAAACTACAAGAAACTTCGGTAAAAGTGGATAGAAATCACCATAAACGTATGTAACGGGAGTTCAAGGTGCGCGCCACAGAGTGCGCCAGTGGTCACACTAAAGGTGGCATCACACTAGACCAAAAGTGGCTAACATGTGAGACAGTTTTGTGAGCCAAGAAGGCTAGCAGAGTCGAGTGTCCGTCACACTCGCGTGTTTTTGCGAGCCGAAACGGCTAACAGTGTCGTCTGCCTTGGCGCCTCGTGGTCATTTGTAAACAAACCACCACGGAATACCCACTCCCTTTTCCTCAGTTTCTACAAGCTCCTAACGTACTTTAGCAACTCTAGAGCCACAAAGCAGTCTACTAGAGTTTTCCTTGCCGCAGGATCCATATCGAATTCTGATTTCTACTTGTTGTTTGGAGACAAAATAGACAGCTTCCGTGGGCTGGTCACATGAGTGTCCGAATATTTATTTCGTGTGATAAAAGTGAATAAAAACCACATGAATTAAATTGCATTTAAGTAACAATTTTAGTTAAAGTTTCCTTATGTGAATAACAGAATATTTTCTCACCAATTACAAAATCAATGTAGGCTCATTTGAGTTCTAATCCCACCAACAAACTGTGAGCGAGAATTGTTATCCATTTCGCCTCGCAAGCGAAATCTCTCGCACCGTGAGTCAGTTTGGCTAACGGGTCGCAAAACTGGCTAGCATGTTAGTCACTTTTGTCCCAGTGTGACGCTGCCTTAAGATGGATGCTGGTCAAGGCTCGCTGGTGACACCCCTCACCCGCCTCACAACACAGGGACGTGCACTCTATATGTATAACTCTGTGGGCTTAACCATAAAGAAGATCACGTTACCACCTCCATCCCCCATAATCTTCAATGAATTCTGATCATTACACTGGTTGCATTCAGTGGTGGCATTTAAATAAAATTCTTAGCAATTCACTATGCATTACAATTAAAATACGCACCTCTGCTGCCGCCGAACCCCCCACCCTGCTACCAAGCCACAGCCCTACCCCCACCCCAGGAGGACACCACGGCGGGCCAGGTCAGTGTGAGATTGACCCACAGTGAGAAGGGCACCAGGGCGCCCCTACCTTGAATCTCTTCCCCTCAACCGACCCAACAGCAACAACACAGGAATGAGAGATGACCTCATGGACAGAACAGCCCTCACCAGGTTCGGAATGGGACTGCTCCAGATTCAGTCCCAAGCAACACCGCGGTAATGGCCACCGTATGTACCGGGGAGGGAGTGGACACCGTACGCCCCTCAGTTGCTTCCCCCTGTAGCGCCACAGTTATGGCCACCGTACATACCAGGGAGGGAGCGGCCTCCGTACGCCCCTCAGCTACAGCCACATCTGGAGATGGCCTCGGTGCGTTAGCTATTGAGCTCGCACCAACTGGCAAGGTAGGAGGAGTGGAACCACAACAATGGCCACTGTACATGTTGGGGAGGGAACGGCCACTGTACGTCCCTCATCCACCTCCTCCTCCTGCTGAAGTAGCACCACGGTCACGGCCACCATATGTACTGGGGAGGGAGCGGTCACCATACGCCCCTCAGCTACTTCCTATTGGGCAGGCAGAGCTGCAACAACGGCCACCGTACGTGTCGGGGAGGGAACGGCCACCGTACGTCCTTCATCTGCCTCTTCCTCCTTCAGGAGCAGCTCCGCAGTCACAGCCACCGTACGTACCGGGAAAGGAATGGCCACCGTACATCCTGCTGCTACCCTTCGAGGCTGTGGGACTGCTACAATGGCCACTGTATATGTGGGGGAAGGAGCGGCCACCGTACGCCCTTTGTCTGCAGTCTCTAGGGCTTTCCTGGAGGAGAAGGTCCCTCGTGCGGCTGGCTCACTACCGCTCAGCTGTGTGGGATGCCCTTCACTCTCTCCCTTCAGGTGTGGTTCCCCGGAGGTGCTGCTGTTCCAGGAGTGGTGGCGAGGTCCTGTTCCTGCCCTGCAGCCAGCCCCTGGATGCTGCTGGACCCTGATGGACGCCTGACAGGAGAGGTGCCGCAGTCTGTTCCCGATGGCGCCCTGCTCTGTAGGCGACCGCAGTACCCGGTTTCCCAGGGCCAGCCAGCGGACTCCAAGGCGGGATCGCTTGGGCCTCACTCCTCGACGGCCCTCCGCCCAGAGTACTAAGAGGCAGGCCTGCCTCATGAAGTTGTTTGGGCCCAGTCCCGAGGGCCACCTATCAGGTTGAGGCCCCCAAATGGAAGGGCCTCCCTGCACCCCAGCTACGAAACAGGCCCGGGCAGTGATGCCCCCGAGAGCTGTGCATTGTCTCCTGCGGGAGAGCTCTCCAGAGGGGCCTCCTCCCTTGCCCGGGTGCCACCTCTGTTAACCCCAGGAGCCAGGGGCCTAGTGACGACATCCCTCACCTCTCAAGTCGTATCAGAGACTAAGTGAATGAGACAGTAGTGAAAGTGACAGTAAAATGGTAACAATATAACATAAAGTGACGATCAGTGCAGACAGATAAACATGAGGGCAGAAACCAGGGTTCAGTGAACACGAATAACAAGGTAACTGTGGCATACTAAAGTATTGTGTCTATACCAGTGGCGCCCCGAAATAAACTGAGACCAGCCAGTAAAGCCAGAACCAGTAAAACAGTGTTGCCACGGCTAAGTGACATTCCCGTGTGCCGCGGCTCGCGCCCTGTAATGTGTATAGTAATATCAACCAATCTGACCCTTCACTCCATCCACGTATAGCATATTCTGTCGAGTATGTTAAACGACAATTGTGCCTTAGCTCCAGCGCCTACACCGTGCTCTAGTGACTGATAATATCTATGTGCGTTAATATAATTGTATTTTGCCCTCGACACCATTACTGTGCTTGTGTACACTTTATACCTGTAATAGCAACCCTGTCACCCTGTCCATTCTATATCCAGTGTCTCTTTGTTCTTGTAATACAAGGAGTTTGAACTAAGATAATAGATGTGCTAAGGTATACTGCCGAGTTTTTATGCCCTGTTCCTTTGTGGGTGCTATACTTCCGGTTCGATCGTTCGTTTAAAGTTTTCTGCACTTATAATGCAGGCCAGGTCATCCATTAGCCCGGTTTCTGGTCCGGAAAGAGGACCCCGCTCAGTCGCGGGCATTTTTAGGACGAGAGGTCGGACTAAAAACACCCAGCATAACAATAAGTAAAATCTCTGAAGCACGGTAGACATCTGTACAAAAAGGAATACACAATCGTCGAATTTTCTCATTATTAAGCAACTTACTGTCGTCAGCATACACTTAACCCATAAACCAGGGGGTTATTTTGGCGCTCCTTGCGTGTCCCGCGAGAATATTCGCGCTCTGACAGACTTTGTAAAAATATTTGCCAAAAATCAGTTATTAGTACTAGAATATTATAATTATATATGCATATGGCACATACTTTCAGCTTTCCCTGGGATGTTTGTTGAGCTTTCGTCAAGTACCGTAGGACATGTGGAGACTTCTGAAGTTGGGTAACGAAGTCTCCACTTTACACTTCCCGACACCCCGTAATATGATTACCACAGCCTGATAATATCACTAGAAACACTATTCTATTATTTTCAAATAGTTTGGAATCCATACACCAAAAGAAAAACACTGTGAAAGTTATGAAAATTACGAGCGTGTACGAGCTTCCCACTTTCGTTCGTTCCCCGCTGGTATTCTGTCATTTATTATTCATAAACACACTCACACTTTATATTCCTATTACTTTATTACACTTATATGTATATACAGTATTTATCCATAAGTTTCCTTCAGTAATAATAGTTTATTTTCATTCCCGTTCAGTAAACTAGCGTAGAGAGCAAAGCTTTGACTGTCATTACGCCAAGTATTTGTACTCATATTCTTATATTAGTAATTGTTTACATTTCTATTTTACTTACACTGTGTTATACACTGTCACTTCCAGTAAATAAGGGCTCCTTTCCCTTGGAGCCAGGATGAACTTGGGACACTGATGCACTTGTAGTTTATCACCATTTCCTCCACTGGCTCATCACATAATTCACCAGAAAGATTGTAGTCACTGTCCATCATTACCATGGATAAATTAGCCAGTTCACGCTCCACAGCAGTTATTTAGTCCTTTACTCCTTCCTACACGAGGTTTAGTACGGGTAGAGGTCACAGGGCCCTCTACAAGCGGCAGAAATCGAGGGGCGCGAGTGCTACATGCTTTCATCTCAAGAAACAACACTGAACTAAATGACAAGGTGGATATGGGGCCACCAAAGGTTGACAACGTCAGCGAGGTGACAACTGCTAATTTATATGCTGTGAAATGATTGGCAGGAAATTAGGTAGGTGAATGTAAATATCACTTAGGCTTCTCCCTTCCTTTCTTATATATATTTTTATTACGAGAATAGATTATACGGCATATTTCAAGGGGAAATTACCAGGGAAAATTAGCTAACGAGTGCACGTGGGGTGTTGCCACGTGATAATTTGCCAACTCCAGGTGTATGGCACTATCAGTTACCTTATTTTTTTGGGGTATATATTATTTTGTATAAGAATAAGGCATAGGGCTTATTTCAATGGATGAAATCAGTGGAAGATTCCGGGGAAGATTTGCTTAGCACAGCGCAGCTGGGCAGGCGAGAGGAGAGGGTAATGGAGGGGAGGTAGGGAGGGGAGTCAAGAACGGGGATAAATAGCTAAATTGTCAACAATGGATGGGAGTACTGATGACATTAGCAGTGCTGACTATTGTTGAACACTGACAGTACTGATAGATGATACAAGCCACCACTTGAAAGCCCAGGAGAATTCAAAAGAACACAGGATCGCAAAAATGACGCCCCGCGGTATGATCCATTGCTCCTGAGCATCATGAAAGTGACGCCCCATGGTTAAGGGGTTAAACCTGAAAATAAACAGTTATAGCCCATAGACTCAAAATGTTTGTTTAGCCAAAATTCAAATGTATCAATAGTATCTGCACTAACTACCAATGCTAGTAGCTTATTCCATTGTTCCATGATGCGTATATTAATATAATTCTTTTTCCACTTATTATTGTTTCTTCTGTAGTCTTGAGTTTCATAGTCATTCATTATTTCGATAAAAATTACCACATCTAACATCGTCAAATTAATCACATTTTAAAAGTAAATGCATTAAGTATCCTCTGATTCGTCGCCTTTTTCTTTTTTTATAGTGAAAACATGAAATCTCTTTCGTCATTCTTCGTATGGTAAATTTCGCCGCTTGGTTTGTTGGTTTAGATTTGTAAACCAACCAACCACCATAGTGACACTGTTGCCAGATGAATTTGCCCAAAATATCGTACTAAACCTGTCAAAATTATCGTACTTGCGTCTGTATTATCGTACAGTCCTTTCATTCAGGATACGTACATAAACAATGGATGCAATGGCCTATACACATATATTTTTTGCTTATGTGAAAATTCATTCATAATTAAACAAAATGTAGATAATTATATATCAAATGAAAGCTTAAAATCTGTATTTTGTGATGACAGAAACAGAAATTTTAAAAACTGATTAGGGGTAATGACAAAAAAATATGAAATAAATCACCAACTCTGGCCAAAAACATGAAATAAACCACCAACTCTGGCCAAAAACATGATAAAATATACATCTTGTATAAAACCAGTGTACATGCAAAAAAAAAAAAAAAAAAAAAAAAAAAAACATATATTTGAAAGCAGTGTTGGGAAGATGCTTGCATAATGGTGGTAATTTACAGCTGTAGCTTTGTATGGTGTCTGATATAACACTGAGAACAGAATCCTGTGTCACATTTGGGACAGAAGTAATTGGATCGTCATCACTGCCTTCACTTACAATAAGAGTATATATCCCTGTCACTGCCTACTGATTCATTACACTCATCATCAGCATCAATTTTTTCATCAGTGCTGCAATCATGGTCCTCTTCAATCACCTCTAAAGAGTCAGGGACATTGAGAATTATTTCCTCATCACTGGCAGCCATGGTCAACACTGGATGGAGGCTATCTTATTTCAGAAGCTCTCCACACAAAACAGCACTGACATCTCCATAACTGCTATGAATATTACCCTTGAAACACTCATTTATCTGTAGACATACATAATTATTTGTTATTTCACTTATAAACCTCCGAAATATGATGAAATCTAAAGCATATCACGCAGCCACTCACTCCCGGGGCAAATACTGCGGACATAACAGCTGTCTTTATCACGAAACTATTAAGCTGTCTTATGACTTGTTGGCTGCATCAGCTGAAGGAAACGAGCCACTAGTAGGGCTGGACGCATGACATGTAGACGTGGATCAAGACAAACCTCAGTCTATGTGATGACCAATAGATTTGAGTTGGGCCAAATTATGGCCTTACGGAGTCTGCCGGTCAGGCCATTATTTTGGCCTCACAGAGTATAAAGGTTAATTAAAAAATCAAATTATTGTACATCTCCATTAAATTATTGCACAAATTCCTGAATTATCGTATTATCATACAGGTGATATTGTACATCGTACAAATGGTCAAATTACCGTATTTGTACGTTAATTATCATACGCCTGGTAACGCTGCATAGTGATGGGATCTTTTTTGTAGCTCTGCACTGTACACTCTCCGTCTGTTTTCGTCAATAATAAGGTTCGGTGACCAGTGCTGCTCACAGTATTCTGATTAATGACGTACCGGTGTACAGGTTAATGACAACGCTGGCCGTTTAAGATAGATATTCCTTGCGATGAAGCCACACATTATGTCTGCCTTGTTCTATCTATCTATTGTCAGACGCCATTAGCCCATAAGGGATGGCCATTTGACTCTGAGTTATTGTTTTAAGGGGAGGGGCACTAACCCTCCACCAACTCACTTGTTGACACGTAGGGAGCACGTATGATTTGGTTATATGGTTACCACCCAGCGCTGTAAATGGTTTCTTTGCTTACAGGAAACCATTTGGCTTGTCACTCAATGTAAAGTCACCTGCAAAGGCAAGAAAAGCAATAAGAAGTGACAGGATAGATGGGTGAAACCTAAGTCTACTAATACCAAGTCGGTTTACTTCCTTCTAAAACGGCTCCAAGCTCGCGCAAGGGGCGGAGCATTGGAGTGACATCGACTGGCTCTGGCATGAAACACCAGCTCAGCTTACTCTGACCATGATAGGGGATAGGTGTATGCTCTACTACTCAGACCATGACACGTTTTTTCGGTTCGGTGAAGTGAGGATAGGGACTGAAATGTATGAGGGAAGGTGTGGGGGTGTGATGGAAGGTGTAGGGGTGTGAGGGAAGCACTTCTTCCCCTGCTTCATTTTCCCATGTTATATATGTTTAATTTGAGTCTGCGGTTTTATATATTTTCTGTTACTTAAGCCAACTGACGTCACACACAAGCCACGCCTCCCTGCTCCCTGATGGAAAGTGAACCGACTTGGTATTAGTAGACTTAGGGAGAAATAGGAAGAGAGGAGGGCAGGCACAGAAAAAGAATGATAAATGCTAAGGAAGAAGTAGACAGCACTACATCAAGTGAGTGGATTGTTACTCACTGCTATAAACGGTTTTGAGCTTTTGAGGTCGCTACTAATAGTAACTCCTAGATCCTTCTCGTCCTTAATCTCCGTCAGAGGGGTATGGAGCGTGCAGCATTCATATTTAGCCAAAGTTCATTATTTTATGTTCATCTACATTAGAAATCATCCGTCCTTTTTTTCTCCAGTGTATTAACTTATCCAGGACGTTTTGTATAGATTCACAGTCCACTTTCGTAATTACTCTGCCTCCAGTCTTCGTGTCATCTGCAGATTTCGCAACCTTAGAAACGAATCCATTTTCTAAATCACTGATATAAATAGTGAAAAGAACTGGTACTAGAACTGATCGCTGAGGAACTCAGCTTTTTTTATGCAAGGTAAAAGGAACCAAATGCCAGAAGTCGGAAAAATTGTTTCAGAGAGAGAGACAGACAGACAGACAGACAGTCATCTTAGAGATGCCTAGACATATTGTGTTTAAAAGACTGGAGGAGATCATTAGCAGAGGGAAATACAGCAAGAGGAAGACAGTTCTAGAGTTGACCTGTTCCATACATGAAGGACTGGGAGAACAGGTTAGCTCTCGCATTAGAGAACTGGACAGAAAAAGGATTAGAGTTTGCTGACAGGCGGGTGGTACACGCCAGCTGTAAAGGAGGAGGAATGCAATCAGACAGTTCTGAAGAGCAGTGACCATTGAAGTAGCGGTAGAAAAAAGGTAAAGATGCAACAGTGCCGAAAAGTGACAAGGGTTGAAAGGAGTCAATTGAAGGGGTAGAGTTAGTAAGACGAGAAGCCTTTAATTCCACCCTGTTGAGAAGAGCTGTACGTGGGGATCCCCTCCCACACACACATGAGAGACGTACTCTACACAGGGACGAATAAAAGCCTTATATCAAATCAACAGCTGTTTAGGGGTAAAGAAGGCATGGAGTCGGCTTAGCACACCTAATCTCTTGGAAGCAGATTTTGCAAGAGTTAATATTATCTTTCTATGGAAAATCGTATAAGAATTAAACCTTAAGTATATTCAGAGATGATGCAAGATTGAGTTGAGTATTATTAAATATTAATGGATACACCTGTGGAACATTATGACAGGTCAAAAGATTTAGGAGCTGAGTTTCTAGCACATTAAAGACAGCAAGGTTACTCTTACCCCAGTCAGAGATATTAGCCAGGTCAAAAGTTAAGTGTGTCCCGTGTTTGCTGAAGTAACTGATGTGATGGATGCTGCAACTAGCAGATGGAAAAGTGAAGGGTTATAACGTTAAGAGTGGAATGTTAGATGTACAGTACTGTACAGCTTAAAAAGTCATTGATGAATAGAAGGAAGAGAGCTGGTGATGGGACAGAGCCCTTAGGAACACCACTATTGATAGCTCTAGAAAAACGTTGGTGGCTGTCTGAAACAGCAGCTATGGGACGAACAGAAAGGAAGCTAGAGATGAAGGCACAGATAGAAGGACAGAAACCTTAAGAGGGCAGTTTGGAAATTAATGATTTAAGCCAGACTCGATCAAAAGTCAATCTGATGTAAAGTGCAGTGGCAAAGCATTGGCCAAAGTCCAGCAAGGAGGATGACAATGAAAGGAAAATGTGTAGATTGCCGTGAAGCATCCCTGGCGGAACCAGTACTGCGATTGGAAGGTCATGGTAGGATAGGTGCTTTAAAAATATTTTTAAAAATATATTCAAAAGCTTTAGAAATACAGGATATTATAGATATTGGGCGATAGTTAGGGGGCTGCGAAAGGTCAGTCTTTTTTCTTTTTTTTCTTTGAAAGGATTGAATGAGGGCAAACTTTCAGCGTTACGGAAAGGTAGAAGTTGACAAAAGCGAAAGAGCTTACCTAGGAAGGGTATAAGCACAGTTCCTGAGAAAACCAGGAGAGACCCCATCAAGCCCATATGCCTTGTTAGTTTTGAGGCCAGTGAGGGCAGAAAGTTCATCAACTGATGATATTTAAATGTCAGAGGGGGGAAGAGAATGAGGAATAGCTCCAGAATCATCAAAGGTGGAACTGGATGAGAAAGTCTGTGCCAAGAGTTCAGCCTTATCAGTTGAAGAAACAGCTACAGAACGATCCGAAAGGAAAAGAGGAGTAATGGATGATGAAGTAAAGATGTTAGACAGGTTTTTGGCAAGGTGCCAGAAAGAGTTGAAAGAATCTGAGTTGGGGAGCTCAGAGCTAGATAAATACAAATGAAATTGTTGTTACTAAAGCAAAGATTCCAGAGCATGATTCCAGACAGAAATATAAGAGCTTAGATTTAGGGATGGGTTTGCACCGGTACAGTTTTTAAACTACTCTATGTTGTGGACAGCATTTGATCAAGTGTGATTAAACCACGTTTTATTTTTCATTTTTCAGCCAGAAGATAAGAGTATGGAATGTATGCTTCCATGTGTGAAAGAATAACCTCAGTAATGCGAGTGGTAGACTCACATGGCTCTGGGCAATTGAATCAGCAATCATTCCAGGCAAAAAAAAAAAAAAAAAAAAAATTCTGCCTGTGGGGCCTTGCAATCAGCAGCTTCAAAGTGCCACAGACGAAACTTCTTGGGAGGATCCACAGGCCTTACTAGAAGAGTGACTGGACAGGTTAAGGTGATCAAGGTTGTGATCGGAGGAGCCCAACAGAGAGAAAAGATCGACAGAATAAGCAGAGGGAAAATTGTAAGGAAAAGATCATTTCTGATGGAACTATCTCCAAGGCGGTCAGGGATATGGGTAGGGTGTTGTACAAGCTCCTCTATGTAGATAAGGACAGGAAAGATGTAGGCTTGTTTACCAGGTGGATCCGTGAAGAGAGAGAAGAGAGTCTTTTATCACCACCCACTCCTTGCAACTGCTTAACTAACTACCAGTCCATGAACATATTTTGTTATAGAAACCGTGTGTTTTTTTTAGTTTTCCTAGTAGTCTCAGATGGAGGTCCTTAGTAAATGCATTCCGGAAATCTAGGTGGATAGCGTAGGACGGTATTTTTGCGTCCCTCTTATCGTATAGGCTTGCAAAAAAAAAAAAAAAAAAGGAATGATCTCTTATTACGAAACCCGCCGTGATCATCTGTTATAAGATTATGCTTGGTAAAGAATAAGATCATTTTATCTAACATTTATTTTTTTCCAATATACTGTATTACATTGTACTGACGTTAAACTCACTGGACGGTTATCTTTAGCACATTTTATTTCATCTTTTGAGAGATAGGTGATATAATAGGCTACCTGTGATTAGGTATTCTATATTTAGTTAGCGATTTACTGAATATTTTAGTTCCAGGAAAGGTTAACTGTAATATTCATGCAGTATGCGAGGAGATAAATTATCTGGTCTGGGCCAGTTGATTTATTTGGGTCGATTTTCTGTAGTTAATTTAATACATCGTGTCCTGTCACTTCGTTGACAGATAATATTTATCATCTCCTGGTCCTGAGAAAACTGCTGGCGGGACCAGAATCAAATAAACTGTAATTCTATCCCTGTGTCTCTCTGTGTAGCACAACCGATACTGAAAAAAAGACTGTGATGAAACTTGGCAAAATGGTTGTAGCTGGGTCACAAACAGGCTCATTTTAATTGCATGTAAATTGAAATTTTCTAAAGGGGTGCTTTATCCCGTAACAATTGTTTCTATTGACTTTACATTACGTGCAATGCATAAGGGATAGTCTAGCGTCGAAGCAGTTATCTGTTGGTTTTGAGCAGCAGGATTTCGAGCAGTGGGTAGCGCAATTACAAAACAACTTCTATTTGAACCATATAGGCTGTGATTTAAACCACAGTCGAAGTATGCTTAGACTGCGATTTGGACAGTCAAATATCACACAAAATCATGTTTTCTCAGCAAAATTTACATCACTGGCATCCATTCTTCATGCAGTGGAGCAAACACTCGCAAGCATATGCAGGGTTTCTGAGCCAGTCCTGTGCAATCTGAACAAATCCTACAGGGTGGCAGGCTGAATATTGGTCATCATCACACAGTTAGGATAGTTGAAAAGTAAATATAAGGTATAATTTGGCACCTTTGGCACTGGTTTTATGATGCAAATTTGCCTATGTAAACAGATTCCCATTTCATTCAACCATTCTGTTGCAATTGCGAGATGACTGAAATCTAACCCGTAGTGCAAACCGTAAATCCAAATCTATCTTTTCTGTTCAGCCAGTGACATGCTACAAACGACTGACATACAAGTGCGAAATCAGGGAGCCCTGTACCGAGGCAAGTGCGCAGCTACCTGAGGCAGATGTGCTTACACTATTTTCCTTTGTGAAATGAGTCATCCAGTATTGCTGTATTGTGTGGTTATCATGAACTAAATATGCTTCCAGATTTAACTGTGGCTGTATGCCTTTTTTTACATTTTTCTTACTCCTTACATGAAAAAAAAAAAAAAAAAAAACTATGGTTTAACTTCGCTTCACGAGAAATTTATCCCTCACAATCCCTTTTAGTTTTCACGATAATTTTCGTACATTGCTGCTGTAATGAAAAAAAAAAAAATCTGTAATATCATTGTTTCCCAAATTTCTTCGAAGTAATCCACCGTTAGAAACTTAATCAAGTTGGTGTTGCCAATTTCTTTTCTCGTAATATTGAAGGAAGCTTTTGTAAAGTTAATAACAAAAAAACTACATATACAGGTCTTACAGTTTTTGTTAATTTTAAGTCTCATGATATCGTGATGAGCAGTGTGGCTTTAGGAGAGGGAGGGGATGCGTGGGTCAGGTGTTTGCTGTGAGATAGGTGTGTGAAAAGTATTTAGCAAAAGGTAAGGATGTGTTTTGGACGTTCATGGATTTAGAGAAAGCGTATGATAGGGCAACTGCTAGGAAGGCTTTGTGGACTGTTTTGAGATTGTATAGGCTTGATGGTAGGTTCTTAAAAGGAATGAAAAGTTTTTATGTAAGAGTGGGATATGCTGTGAGTGACTGGTTTCTCGTGAGAGTGGGGCTGCGGCAGGGATGTGTGATGTCGCCTTGGTTGTTTAATATTTACATGGATTGTGTTGTAAAGGAGGTGAATGCAAGAGTGCTAGGTGTAGGTTTGAGTCTGGTGAATGCTGATGGTAGAGAATGGAATCTGAATCAGCTGCTGTTTGCGGATGATAATTCACCGGTGGCTGATTCGGAGGATAGATTGAGACAGTTAGCTAAGGAGTTTGGAAGGATGTGGGAAAGGAGAAAATTGAGAGTAAAGTAGAATCAGAGTAAAGTGATGAAGTGTACGAGGTTTGTAGATGGTGGGAGGATGAATATAGTTTTGAATGGTGAATTGCTTCAGGAGGTAGAGTATTTTAAGTATTTAGGGTCACATGTTGCTGTGGATGGAAGAATACATGCTGAAGTGAAGTTCAGAATGAATGAAGTAGGAAAGATGCTGGGAGGAATGAAAAAAGTGTTTAGATGTTGTTCGCTTAGAATGGATGTAAAGAGAAGGCTGTATGAGGGTGTTGTGGTACCAGCTGCATTGTATGGGGCTGAAACAGGGTGTAGTAGAGAGGAAAATTTTGAATGTAATGGAGATGAGGTGTCTGAGGAGTATATGTGGAGTGATGCGTATGGATCGAGTGAAAAATAATCAAGTGCGCAGGAGAACTGGAGTTACGCGGGAAATGGCTGATTAAGCTGAGCAGAGAGTGTTGTGTTGGTCTGGGCATATGGAGACAATGGATGTGGAGCGGCTGGTGAAAAAATAACTGGATCGGATGTAAGAGGTGTAAGACCACAAATAGGATGGAGGGACAGCGAAGAAGCGAGCGTAAGATGTGAGAGGGATGTCTGTTCAGCAAGGAAGAGTGGCAGCACGTGATAGGAATGATTGGAGAGAAATTGTGAATGAATAAATGATGACGCAGCCCTGAGGGGATATTCTCCCGCATTTGGTCTGATCAGCTGATCAGATCAGGTGCGGGTAAGGGGTTGGGTGCATTATGACGTAGCAGGGATAAACCAGCTTTGCTGTCGGGCCCTGCTGTGGATGTCGCTGATTGCACTGAGCAGTTGACCCTCCTGCGGTGTGGTGCATTGAGGATCTGCCCCTTCTCCCCTTGGGACTAAGATATGAATAAATGTGTGTGTGTGGATGAGTAAACTGGGAGAGTGTCGTCCTGTCTCAGCTCTCCATTTCTTTGGGGGATCCAGCGTAGGTATATAGATAGATATAGACGATATCGTGATCACGGTCACTAAAATTTTTGTCAACGCAACATAAATTTATTAGATCACTGTGTCTTGCTAGGACAAGGGCAAGTATAGTATTACCATACATCGGTGTATTCACAGCCTGACTTGAAAATGCATCGTCTACCAGTTCTAACAACCTGTTCCCTTATTTGTCTGCACACGAATTTTTCCAGTCAATATTCGGGTTATTGAAGTCCCCTAAAATAATGTCATCCTTGATTTCCAGGACAGACTTTCCTTCGTCATACAGTAATTTATAATTTTTATCATTTAACTTGTGTTGTCTCTATACTTCACTGAAAAGAATGCTTCTGTTACTCACTATGAAAATTCTGACATACAAAGTATCAAATATTTCCACATCCAATTTACTGATCTACATTGCATTTATATGGTTTTAATATATATTAGATTTCCTCCGCAGGTTTTAAGCAGTTGTGATCTTTCTAATATTTATAGCTTTGTGGCGATACGTCTCCAATAAGGTGCATGTCATAAGGGCTTGACCATGAGTCTGTAATTATAATTATGTCAAGACTTTTGGCAGGTGCATACGTACTTAACTCATCTTACTTTGACGTAATGCTTCTTCCATTCACATACATTATATTCATAGTGCAGTTGAATCTAGTAGGACTGTTAGACACGCTAAAATTAACCCTGTTTAATCATTTAAATCCTTATTAGAGATTGCAACACTCCTACGAACAAGGAATGGGGCATCCCAAACTTCAATAGACATCACACCCTCCATCCTACACAGAACTTCTAGCCTACTGCTGATTCCTACCATGTGGGGAGGCGGTGGCTCAATCGGTAGAGAGGTGGCCTGCAGTCCTAACGAACCCGGGTTCAAATCCCGCTGGGGCAGGGAACAGTTTAAGGATTTGAATTTCGTTAAAATCAGACTTTACTGATCTACCAGAAGACCCGCCGACATATCGTAAAAATACCCCCGCTAATACCAGTACACCAGTCCTTATGAGACAGCCCTAGCATGTATTCAATAGGGACGGTGGGTGTTAGTGCCGAAGTGGTGACATGTAGAGATGTGCGGTACGTAGGAGGACTACTGGGCCTTGAGAGCAGGCAGTGAAGCTTATGCCCAGAGTCGGACACACACACACAAAAAAAAAAAAAAATCTAAGGATCACAGAACCAACGTCAGATCTTGGAAACAGACCACATATAGCTAACTTCCTACAGCTTTTCTTGGACTTCCTTATAAGGTCAATATACTGCCTAAGCATCTCCTCTGACCTACCTGAACCTACATTAGTACTTCCTACTGCAGTAGCAAAGACTGAATCCCCTGAAGTGTTGCTGACAAAGGTATCAACTCTCTCAGTCACGTTCGGTTTCCTACACCCAGGAAAGAAAAAACACATTCTCCTGGAACCCTTAGCACAACACTCCTCCTGACGCCTAATCAACGAATCTTCTAGAACCTAAAACCTATTTCTAATTGGTACACTCCTATCAGTGCAATATACGATCAGGTCGATCACACACATCTAAGAGCAAGGCCCCATAGCCATCTTTCTGCTGCAGGTCTAACAGATTTGAGTGCATTACATATAGTGGTGTTTCCATTTGGATTCCCACACACCAACCCATTGCAGTGGGGCAACAGTGAATTTAAGTTAATGTGGCCACGCTGGTTACAAATATATATATATATATATATATATATATATATATATATATATATATATATATATGTGTGTGTGTGTGTGTGTGTGGTGTGTGTGTGTGTGTGTGTGTGTGTGTGTCTGGGGCATAGGCTTATAGGCTTCACAGCCTGCTCTCAAGGCCCAGTAGTCCTCCTACTTACCATACACCTCCACATGTCACCACTTCGGCGCTAACACCCACCGTCCATATTGAATACATGCTAGGGCTGTCTCATACAAGACTGGTGTATTGGTATCAGCGGGGGTATTTTTACGACATGTCGGCTGGTCTTCTAGTAGATCAGCACATTCTGTTTTTTTTTATGAAATTCAAATCCTTAAACTGTTCCTTGCCCCAGCCGGGATTTGAATACGGGTCCGGTAGAACTGCAGGCCACCAGTCTACCAATTGAGCCACCGCCTCCCCCATGCAGAATGATGGTTTGCAAAATGTCATCAGGTCGATCAAACACCTCAAATAGCGAGGCCTCGTAGCCAGGCCTCGATCTTAGAGGTGCTTGCTCGACTTAATGGCATATTGCAAACTGTCATTATGCATAAAACTCCTATCAGTGTTGCTTACCTTAGCCTTGCACCCTCCCTTGAATGGCTGGATGCCATCACTATCATTTAACCTGGTCTCAGTCTTAACCATCCTTGTTTCTAAGTTACCTTCCTTGCCTAATGTTAGTGTTTCCATTTCCTCGACATCACTCTCTTCGCACTCATCATTCCAGCCTCAATTTCACAATGGTTAACCTGTCACTTAGCATGCTAATTGTGTCATTGATTTCCTTAATTTTTAAACTAAGCCTACTGGCCCTTTCACAAAACAAACAACACGTATACTCACCTTCTTCGTTCACAATGATATCTTTTATAAACTCATTCGAGCACGAGGTGCAGGAGATTCGTTGGGCAGGTGGTGTGGGAAGAGCTGTCGAAAGCACGTCTTCACCTGAGCAGGTGAGAAGACAGACATACAGACAGAAAGTTGACAGTAAAAGGAGAGAGAGAGAGAGAGAGAGAGAGAGAGAGAGAGAGAGAGAGAGATGGAGGGGGGCGGGGGAAGAAGATGGAGAGGAAAAGAGAGAAACAAAAACCCCAGTACATTGCCTTCTTTCGCTCTCTCCCTTAAGCATCAGGTCTCAGGAAAAAAAATACTAAAAAAATTAATCGTTTCTATTGTCAACCTTACAAACACATGAGAAATGCTTGAGTTTTCTTATTGTTTTCTAATCGGCATAATTCCTTGTATTACTCTATGGGGAAAAATAATATCATCATCATCATCATCATTTCCTGTATCATTATCACCTTGTGCAAATGGATATTCAGGTAAATATCCATCCATCCATTATCTAAACGTGTGGTTGACCCATGAGGAGGGTAGGAGTCCGGGGCTAGGCAAGTTGGTCCTGACATTTAAGATGAGAGTGGCCAGTCTCATTCATCCCTGAGTGACATTACGTGAGCAATAAACACCAACCATCCCTTGGATATGAACCGACACAGGCTTAATCCGGCTGGAGCACCGTAATTACTCACTAAACCATCAGACGCCATATTTTGGTTATATGGTTACCATCCTGCGCAGTAAATGGTTTCCTGGTGTACAAGTAACCATTTGGCTTGTCGATCAGTGTTGAGTCACCCGTAGATCGGTGGAAAAGGATAGAATGAAGGACAGAACGACATAAGAGGAAGGAAGGAATAAAGGAAGGGAGGTAAAGGCAGCCACTGAGAGCCGCACTACATCGAGTGAGTGGATGCTGAGCGCCCCTACCTACCATATTTATACAATAAATAAATGTTTTCCTATCTATCTGTCTATCGCCAGACGCCTAAATCCCGTAAGAGGTGGCCACAAACAAATCGCCTCAATGTCGCCCTGTCCCCCGCCATTTCATTGCCCTGCTCCCAGCTGACAACCCCCTCTCTCGTACACCTCTCCACTCCATCCCTCCATCTCATCCTTGGCCTCCCCCTCCCTCTCCCCCACTCCACATCACTCAGTGACAGCCCTAACATGTATTCAATATGGACGGTGGGTGTTAGCGCCGAAGTGGTGACATGTAGAGGTGTGCGGTACGTGGGAGGACTACTGGGCCTTGAATGCAGGCTGTGAAAGCTATGCCCAGAGTCGGACACACACACACAAAAAAAAAAACATACAATCTCCTCGTCAGTCTCTCACTCTCCATCCTCTCCACATGGCCAAACCACCTTCATGTGTTTCTCCTAACGCTTCCGATCACATCCACATCCACACCACAACACTCCTTCACTTCCTCATTTGTCAGTCTGTCTCTCCATGTGAATCCACACGCCATCCATACGTTAGAGCTGGTATCACAATACTGTCATGTAGTAGCTTTTTCACTTCCATGCTCACTTCCCTGTTTCTTATCACTGCATTCAAGGAACCAGCAATCTTTCTTCCCTGTTGTACCTTTTCAAGCACTTCACCCTCTAAACTTCCATCCTTACTCATCACACTATCCAAGTACTTAAACTCACTCACATTTTCCATTGCCTCCTCATCCAACCTCACTGCACATTCACTGCCTTCACTTCTTCACTCTTCCCTACATTCACCTTTAGATTCCGTTTCTTACACACTCTCCCAAACTCATCCATGTTTTTAATTCCATTAATTCGAAAGCGTATATCATATTTTCTGTTTGCTGTCATTAAACGGTTTAATTCACTTTAAGATAAACTTTTGGAACCGGAGGGGTTATGTGTAGACTTCATGTACCCCTTCACTGCTATATAGGCATGTTTTACTGCACTGAACATAATCATCTGGTGATGGGAAGAATGAAATATAAATTACATAATCACACTGACTGGCTTAACAGTGTAAGCTTAAAAAAAAAAAAAAAAAAAAAAAAAAAAAATAGCGTACTTAGTAAAACGACATGTACACGATTCATATACAGATAAAAGTATATCTGTGTACAGTACTTAAGCAAAAGGTAACTGTTCCTATATTCTCGCTAGTTGAGGAAACTCCCTAACTCCTTTATCCTAAGTGATTTGTTTATTACACCTTACTATCCTGCTGTGCGTTACATAGATCCTTCCAGTATGCAGTATTCTGCATAAATAACATTCCAGAGGATATTGCCTACCCATATCCAAAATTGAATCGCTAAGGAGTTGTAAAGGAGCTTCCTTAACTGACGAGAAGGGCCTTGGTCTCGTATTACTACCTATATGTGCTTCCACTATTATTTAGTCATAAATTTGGTCGCCTACTGTGTATCCAGTCACCAGTATTTGCATTATTTTGTTTTCACTCTATTCAATTTATTTATTCTTCTACTTAGCCTAGTCTGTCTTGATTAGATTATTTGTATTCATATTTATTCAACCTGGTCTATTCATGCACACAGACCTGCCTTATCTTTAGCGAGTTAAACCATCGATTCTGCCGATCTGTCCATCATTCACTGTAATCTCGTATCCGGTGGCTGTTGTCTCAATATTCCTTGCATTTTTGTGTCTGTACGGCTCAGATTAATCCTGCAATCAAGGCTAGCAATCTACGTCATTGAGATTCTTTACACGTAACCATGATGTTTATAACTGGGGAAAATATTGATGGTAATAATGACAATGTGTAACATTTTATAATAATAATAATAATAATAATAATAATAAACTAATAATAATAATAATAATAATAACAAAAATAATAACTAAAGTTTTAAGGGAAATAACAAATACAAAATTAATCACATGTAGCAGCCATATAAAAACTGATATGTAATGACAAGAATTAAATTACATCAACAACTCCAGTAACAATGACCAATAAAAGCACAAGTCACAAAAGCTGACAACTAATGGACGTCAAAAAAAATAATAATAATAAAAATAATAATCATAATCCTACATACGGTACCGAAAAAGGAAAAGAACATGAAGAAATCATGCAGTTAACAAGTCATAACTGCTGATTTTTGCCGGGACACTATTTTACCTTTATCTTCTTATTTCCCAAGCCAAGTGAGACTTTACTGAGATGAGAGGTCGTATGTGTGATTAAGAGGAAGGGAGAGGAAGGAGAGAAGGATGAGGGAGAAGGTGAAATTGGCCTGAGGGAGACAGACAGACTGATAGATAGACAGATACGGAGAGAGGGAGGGTGGGGAAGAGGGGAAGTTGGGCTTAGGAGAGAGAGTGGGAGGGAGGAGAAGGGAAGCTTGGCTGAGAAGAGAGAGAGGGGGGGAGGAGGAAAAGGGGAAGCTGAGATGAGAAGAGAGAGAGAGAGAGAGAGAGAGAGAGAGAGAGAGAGAGAGAGAGAGAGAAGAGAAATCACAGGAAGAACCAGTAGGGGGGAGATTTAAGGAAGAGAGGAAACGAGCAGCGGATGTAAGACAAACTGATATAGACAGATAGATGGACAAACAGACAGACAGACAAACAGGAAACTAAGTTAAAAAAACAAACAAACAAGCAAACTAGATATAAATAGACGATCGGATATCCACATGGAAAGACAACAAAATTTAACCAAATAGCAACACTGACAAATTAATCTCTATGTAAACAAAACCCACGTGGTTCAAAGGCAGGGGAGTAGTGTAAACAAAAGCACGTGGCTCAAAGGCAGCTGGATCCAGTGTTAACAAAAGCCACGTGAATCAAAGGTATGCTAGTCTATTAAGAACAACTAGGCAGGTAAAAAATAGATAGTAAACAAGCGAGAGAAACGCAAATATATTGGAATCTGGCGCTTTGGTTGATATAATTATATCTCAGCACATCCTGACAATCACACACACACACACACACACACACACACACACACACACACACACACACACGACTCTATGTACTCACACTCACTTCCTTTTAACACAAATAGTAAACCAATCCTTCTCTCTTTGCACTCAACTCCTGACCCATACAATAACACTCTGAATACACCCAAGCACACACGACCTCACTCAACTTTTCCCCATCACACTAACTTCATCTGACATCTAAACGCACACACACACAGACACACAAACTCGCCCTACCCTTCCTCCACAAAACTCAACTTCCCTCACACGGAAACGCACACTCAGGCGAACACAACTTACCCAGCTCCTCTTCCATAAAACCCAACTTCCGTCGCACACACACGCACGCAAACACGCAATTACAGACCGTCTGAGACCCAATTCTTGGTGAAAGTCAACACAGCAAAACGTCTGGCACCAGTAATATTACGCGCTGCCTCTTAATTTATATTGAAATCAGAGAGAGAGAGATAGATAGATAGATAGATAGATAAATAGAGAGAGATAGATACATAAATAGAGATAGACAGATAGATAGATAGAGATAGATAGATAGATAGATAGATAGAGAGAGAGAGAGAGAAGCAGTTAGGACAAACAGACAGACAGATACACAGACGGAGTGAGAATGTCTATCTATATCTATATGTATGTATTTATGTATCTATCTATCTATCTATCTATCTATATATCAATATCAATATTATATATATATATATATATATATATATATATATATATATATATATATATATATATATATATATATATATACAAGGAAACCATTTACTATGCTGGGTGGTAACCATTAAACCAAATTTTGGCGCCTGGTGGTTTAGTGGATAATTATTGTGCTCCAATCGGATTGAGCCGGTGAAGGTTTACATCCAAGGGGTGGTTGGGGTTTATTGTTCATATTGCTCACGTAATGCCACTCACGGATGAGAGAGGTTGGTCACTTTCAAATATCAGGACCAACTGCCTAGCCCCGGGCACCAACGCTCCTCATGGGGCAACGTAGGAATGGATGATGGATGATGGATGGATATATATATATATATATATATATATATATATATATATATATATATATATATATATATATATATATATATATATATATATTTAAATATATATATATATATATATATATATATATATATATATATATATATATATATATAATATATATATATATATAATATATATATATATATATATATATATATATATATATATTTAAATATATATATATATATATATATATATATATATATATATATATATATATATATTTTTTATGCGAGGAAGAAGGAACCAAAGGCCATGAGCCCGCAGTAACAGTTCCCTCCAAGAGAAAAACAAAATACAATAGAGAGCCAAATTCAAGATCCGATCATTTTGAGATGCCTGGACACACTGCGTTTGAAAGACTGGAGATCATAGGCAGGAGGAAATACAGACAGAGGGAGACAGTTCCAGAGCTGACCTGTTGCATGAATGAAAGACTGGGAGTAACGGTTAACACTTGCATTAGAGAGTTTGACAGAAAACGGATGAGAGTTTATGCTGCCAGACGGGTGCTACGCGCCTGTCGTAGAGGTGGAGGAATGCAAGCAGACAGTTCAGAGGAGCAGTGACCATTAAAGTAACAGAAAGAAAAGAGATAAAGATGCAACAGTGCAAGGAAGAGACAGAGGTTGAAGGAGTCAGTAAGAGGAGGAGAGTTAATGAGACGAAAGCCTTTGACTCCACCCTATTGAGAAGAGCTGTATGTGAGCCTCCCCACACATGAGAGTTGTACTCCACACAGGGAAGTGATAAAACCCCCTGTATAGAGTCAACAATTGTGCAGGGGTGAAGAAAGAGCGGAGTCGGCTTAGCACACCCAATCTCTTGGAAGCAGATTTTACAAGAGATGTAATATGATCTTTCCAAGATAAGTCCCGAGTAAATGAAACCCCAAGCATGTTCAAGGATGATGCAGGATTAATCTGAATATTATTAAACATTAGTGGGTATACCTGTGGAAGATTTTGTCGGGTTGATAGGTGTAAGAACTGAGTCTTAGAAGCATTAAAGACAACCATATTATTTTTACCCCAGTCAGAGATATGAGCCAAGTCAGACATTAGGTGTGCCATAGCCTCATCCCTTGTTTCTTGAAGTAACTGTTGAGATGGGCGTTGCGGGAACCGAATGGAAAGGTGAAGGGTGGAGTCATCAGCGTATGAGTGGATAGGGTTAGATGTACAGCTTGAAGATCATTGATGAATAAAAGGAAGAGAGTTGGTGATAGGACAGAGCCCTGAGGAACACCACTGTTGATAGATCTAGGAGAAGAACGATGGCTGTCTACGACAGCAGCTATAGAACGACCAGAAAGGAAGCTAGCGATGAAGGTACAGATAGAAGGATAGAAACCGTAGGAGGGCAGTTTGGAAATTAAAGATTTATGCCAGACTCGATCGAAAGCCTTTGAGATGTCAAGTGCAATGGCAAAGCTTTCGCCAAAGTCCCGAAAGGAGGATGACCAGGAATCTGAAAGGTAGGTGAGAAGATCGCCAGTGGAGCCGCCCCTGACGGAACCCATACTGACGATCGGAAAGAAGGTTGTGATAGGAAAGATGCCTTAAAATTTTTTTTATTAAGAATTGACTCGAAAACTTTTGAAATACAGGACGTTAAAGCAATTGGACGATAGTTGGAGGGTTGGGAGTGGTCACCCTTCTTTGGGACTGGCTGAATGAGAGCAAACTTCCAGCAAGAAGGAAAGGTACAAGTTGACAGACAAAGGCGAAATAGTTTGCCTAGGCGGGGTGTAAGCACAGAAGCACAGTTTTTGAGAACAACAGGAGGGACCCCATCAGGCCCATATGCCTTGTTAGTACTGAGGCCAGTAATGGCAGAAAATACATCAACTGAAGAAATTTTAATGTCAGCCATGAGGAAGTCAGAGGGGGGAAGTGATGGAGGAACAGCACCGGAATCGTCTAAGGTGGAATTGGAGGAGAAAGTCTGTGCGAAGAGATCTGCTTTATCAGTAGAAGAAATAGCTACAGAACCATCAGAGTAGAAAAGAGGAGGGAAGGATGATGAGGTAAAGTTGTTAGAAAGATTTTTGGCAAGGTGCCAGAAGGAGCGGGAAGAATTCGAGTTGGAGAGTTGAGAGCATTTAGTATGGATGAAATTATTTTTAGTAGAGCGAAGAACAGACTTAGCACGATTCCGGGCAGAAACGTAAAGATTATGTGATTCAGGGGTGGGTTGGGTCCGGTACCTTTTGTAGGCCTTCTCCTTGTTGCGGACAGCATTTGAAGAAGCGTGATTAAACCAAGGCTTTCTTGCGTTAGTCAAAGGATATGAGAAAGGGAATGTATGTTCCATGCCCGAGAGAATAACCTCCGTAATGCGCAAGGCACACGCAGAGATGGCTCACGGCCATGGAAGCAATAATCATTCCAGGGAAAATCAAAGAAGTACTGCCTGAGGGCCTCCCAGTCCGCAGCTCCAAAATGCCAGAGACGACGTTTCCCTGGAGGGTCCGGAGGCCGTACTGGAGCGATAGGACAGGTTAAGGTAATAAGGTTGTGATCGGAGGAGCCCAACGGAGAGAAAAGATTAACAGAGTAAGCAGAAGGATTAGTTGTGAGGAAGAGGTCAAGTATGTTGGAGCTTCTCAAGGCGGTCAGGGATACGGGTAGGGTGCTGTACCAGCTGCTGTAGGTCAGTAAGGCTAGAAAAGATGGAGGCTTGTTCACCAGGTGGATCCGTGAAAGGAGAGGAGAGCCAAAGGTGGTGGTGAACATTGAAATCTCCAAGACTGGAGATTTCAGAGAAAAGGAGAAATGGACAGAATGTGTTCCATCGTAGAAGTAAGATAGTCAAAGAATTTTTGATAGTCAGTAGAATTAGGGGATAAGTAAACAGCACAGATATATTTAGTCAGAGAATGACAGGAAAGCCGAAGCCAGAGAGTGGAGAATTCAGAAGAATCAAGTTCAGGAACACGAGAGCAAGATAAGTCGTTGCGTATGTATACACAACAGCCACCTTTGGCTTTGAAATGAGTACAGAGAAAGTAGGAGGATACAGAAAAGGGTTTGCTGTCAGTTGCCTCAGACAGCTGAGTCTCCGTTAGAAAAAGAAGGTGAGGTTTAGAGGAGGAGAGGTGGTGCTCAACAGAGCGAAAGTTAGATGAAAGGCCGCGAATGTTGCAGAAATGAAGAAGAAGAGAGTCAGATAGTGGTTCCAGGCACCTCGAGTCGTCACCGGGAGAGGGGCAGATGGCGGGGGCATTTATGGTCCCCCCCCCCTGGGGACTTCGAGGCTGGGTGAATTGATGCCATTTTGGTAAATTTTGAATAGGAAGTGTAGTGTGTACTGTGCATGTAGTTTGGTGAAGATAGATAGAGAAATTTGTACTGGAGAGCATGCTGGCCTACTCTCTGTGTAACTGAGACACTGAAAAAGTTCAGCAAAGGGGGATGGTCAGGAACTAGTCCTGAGGGCTGATGAAACGGGAGCTCCAGCATTCCCTGTCATCAGCTTTCCATCCACCTCGGGAGTACTGCCCTGCTCGACTGGTGCTACAGTCTACTCCTCCATATATATATATATATATATATAAGGTTAAGATACATTCACGTGTACATCCATAAAAATATATAATGAAAATATATACTGAGAGAGAGAATATATATATATATATATATATATATATATATATATATATATATATATATATATATATATATATATATATCCCATTGGATCCCAAGGGTGCTGGGCGAGGCATGGCACCGGGTGAGTACTAAGCGTACCGCCCTCCGCCTATCGGCTCATAGTCACGAAGCTCATAGGTCCCTACCCGGGGGTTCCCTACTTTATAAAGACTTGAGAAATCCCAGTTCTGTCCAATATTCCGGACACCGGGCTCCAATGGGATATATATATATATATACCTAGGCTGCTTCCCCCAAGGAAAGGGAGGTAGCTGAGATAGGACGACACACTCCCCATTTACTCATCCATTCAAACACATTCATTTGCATCATAGCCCTAAAGGGGAGAACGGACAGGTCCTCACCGCACCACACCACACAAGGGTCAACTGCGCAATGCAATCAGTGCCATCTGCAGCAGGGCCCAACAGCAGAGCTGGTTTACCCCTGCCACATCATAACAGACCTATCCCCTTACCCGCACCTGACCTGACTAGCTGATCAGATCAAATGCGGGAGAATATCCCCTCAGGGCTGTGTCATCATTTATTCATTCAAAATTTCTCTCCATTTATTTCTGTCATGCACAGCCACTCTTCCTTGCTCAACAGACATCTCTCTCGCATCCAGTGCTCCTTCACACTGTCCATCCATCCTATTCGTGGTCTTCCTCTCAGCCTTACACCTCTCACATCAGATCTAGTTATCCTTTTCACCAATCGCTCATTAACCATTCTCTCCATATGCCCAAACCATCACAACGCCCTCTGCTCAACTCTACCAGCCACCTCCCGAACAACTCCAGTTCTCCTTCGCACTTCATCATTTCGCACTCAATCCATATGCGTCACTCCACACATACTCCTTAGACACCTCATCTCCATTACATTCACACTTTTCCTCTCTGCTACACCCATATACCATGTTTCAGCCCCACATAACGCAGTCGGTACCACAACACCCTCATACAGCCTTCTCTTTACATCCATTCTAAGCGAACGACATCTAAACACTTTTTTCATTCCTCCCAGCACCTTTCCTACTTCATTTATTCTAAACTTCACTTCTGCATCTATTCTTCCATCCACAGCAACATGTGACCCTAGATATTTAAAACACTCTACCTCCTCAAGCAACTCGCCATTCAAAACTATTCATCCCCCTACCATCTACCAACCTCGTACACTTCATCACTTTCCTCTTATCCTCATTTACTTTCAATTTCCTCCTTTCGCACACCCTTCCAAACTCCTCTACCAACTGTCTCAATCTCTCCTCTGAATCAGCCACCAGTGCAGTATCATCTGCAAACAGCATCTGCTTCAGATTCCACTCTCCACCATCAACATTCACCAGACTCAGGACTCCCTTACAACACCATCCATGTAAATATTAAACAACCAAGGCGACATCACACATCCCTGTCGGAGCCCCACTCTCACGGGAAACCAATCACTCACAGCATTTCCCACTCTTACACACGCTCTACTATTTACATAAAAACTTTTCACCCCTTTTAGTAACCTACCATCAAGTCTATACAATCTTGAAACAGTCCACAAAGCCTCCCTATCAATTCTATCATACGCTTTCTCTAAATCCATGAATGCCCAAAACACATCCTTGCCTTTCGCTAAATATTTTTCACACACTTGTCTCACAGCAAACACATGATCCACGCATCCCCTCCCTCTCCTAAAGCCACACTGCTTATCACCAATCTCTCCCTCTGTACCCTCTCTAACTCTCATAATTAACACTCTACCATAAACTTTACCTACAACACTCAACAGACTTATACTCCTAAAGCTAGTGCATTCATACTTATCACCCCTGCCTTTATACAACGGGACCACACAAGCACATGCCCAGTCAATTGGCACCATAACTTTCACAAAGCACACATTCAACAATTTTACTAACCAGTCAACAATAGTCACTCCACCACCCTTCAGGCATTCCACGGCACACCCATCCATACATGCAGCTTTCCCTGTTTTCATCTCCTTTACTGCCCCCTCCACTTCCTCCTTCGTGATCAAAGAATCATTCAACTCTCCCAATACATTTATTCCTTGCACCCTTCCATCCGCCACAATCTCAGCCACCCTTTCCTCCTCTACATTTAACAATCTTTCAAAATACTCTGCCCATCTCTTCCTTTGCATCCATCTCATTTAACATCCTTCCATGCTCTGCTTTTACTCGTTCTTCCTTTCCAGACTCTCCCTTTCGCACCCTTTTCACCTCCTTCCAAAACATTTTCTTATTCTGTTGAAAATTCTCTGTCAGCCGCCTACCCCACCTCTCATCTGCTGCCACTTTAGCATCACGCACAGCCCTTCTCGCCCTGTTCCTCTTTTCCTTGTACCTTTCATATGACATCTCATCCTTCCTCTGCAGCCACACTTCATATGCACGTCTCTTCTCAGCCACAGCCATACTTACTTCCTCGCACCACCATTCACTTCCTTTTCTTACACCACCACCCACACGTCTCACACCACACACCTCGTCTGTATGCCCAACCACAACACTCTTAAACAACTGCCATTCCTCCTCCACACTGCCATTTTCCTGATCTTTCACTGCGTTCCACTCATCTTTCAATTTCTCCTGATACTCTATCTTTTTCTCTCTTTTATCCAACTCACTCACTTTCAAAACCTCCCTGCCACACCTAATCCTCCTAGCTCTCACCCATCTCTTACCTACTCTTAACTTTCCCTCTACCAGGTAGTGGTCAGACATACCTCCACCCTCCCCTCTCAGAACTCTCACATCCAACAATCTTCCTATTACATTCTTAGACACAACCACATAGTTCATCAAAGCTCTATCAACAACCCTTCCACCCTCCTGTCTCACCCATGTATACTTATAAATATCTTTCTTCTCAAACAGCGTATTTCCAATCATCATCTCTCGCTCAACACACATCCCTATCATTCGTTCCCCATTTTCTTTTCTTCCAGGCACACCATGCATACCAACTACACCTTAAACTGCTAGATTTCCCACTCTAGCATTGAGATCTCCCATCATTTTATATATATATATATATATATATATATATATATATATATATATATATATATATATATATATATATATAAGGGGTCTTAAATGGTCATGTAAATGAATCAGCTCAATGATATGAAGGATAACATGGGGGATGTGCATAATAGGTACAAGAAATGAGAAAGGGGAGAACATATTCGAGTTTAGGGAGGAAAAGAACTTGATTGTGTGCAGTACACGTTTTAGGAAAAGAGAGAATAGGTTGATTACATACGAGTCCTGGGAAAATAGCAGCGAGGTAGACTATAGGGAGAATATGGATATCATAGGCGAGCAGTGTGTGAAAAATGGTGAAGGAAAGGTCTTGATGGACAGTAGGGATATGAAAGATGTCTGGAGAAAGCACTGCAACCGGTTGTTGGATGAGGAGTTTGACTGGGACAGGGAATGTTTGGAGCTAGCAGATCCAGTGTTTGGCCCTTGGCCTTTGCTTGACGCTGCTACTGTTAGAGGGGCAATTGGAATGATGCAGGTGGGGAAGGCAGCAGGTGTGTCTGGGTTGATTGCTGACATGTTGAAAGCCTCAGGTGATATAGGTGTGAGGTGAGTCACTGTCCTGATAAATACCATTATAATATGAGTGTGTTGTCTCAGATGACTGGCTGTAGAGTGTAATTGTAAATGTGTACAAGGGGAAGGGTGATGACCTAGAAAGAGGAAATTATGGACAAATCTTTTAGACTAGACAGTGAAGGTAATGGAGAGAGTTCTAGAAGGTACGATTAAAGAAAGAGTGAATACTTTCGAGATGCAGTTTGGGTTTATGCCAGGCAAAGGGACCACTGATGCCATATTCATTGTTCGACAGCTTCAGAAAAAATATACAGGAAAGAAAAGGGAACTGTACTTTGTTTCTGTTGATTTTAAGAAGGCCTTTGACAGAGTCCCTAGAAAGAAGGTGAAGTGGGCAATGAGAAAGCTTGGGATCGAGGATTGGCTGGTTAGGGAGGTTATGGCCATGTATGTGGGTGCTCGCAGCAAGGTAAGGGTGAATGGAATTTTGATTGAGGAGTTTTCCATGAATGTTGGTGTGCCTTAAGGGTCAATCTTGAGCCCCTTGTTGTTTATTTTGGTACTTGAAGCCCTTTTACGTGACTTCAGAAATGGACTCGCGTAGGAAAAGTTATATGCTGATGAGTTGGTATTGACCGCAGAGAATGGAAGGGAGGTGGAGGAAAGATTCAGGAAATGGAGAGATGTTACGAGGAACAAGGCCTTAAGTGTAAATGCAGATAAAACAAAAAAGATGATATCTGGGCTGGGGGCGGTACTGTAAAAGATGAGGGGGAATGGCCATGAGCGATTTGCCACAAAGGCGTCGGAAGTAATTCCATATTGTGCAGTGCTTGTGATAAGCAGGTTCATAAGAGATGGTATACAACTCATATTTCATATGTGCGTGTGTCGGGGAGAGCATGTGGAGATTGCCAGGGATGAAAGGATTAAACTTGCTGGTGAGTCTCTTGAGTGTGTGGAAGAGTTCTGTTATTTGGAAGACATGTTATGTGCTAGAGGTGGGGCTGAAACTAGCTCTGTGGCTAGAATGAAGAGTGGTTGAAAGAAGTTCAGGGAGCTGTTGCCTCTCCTGACACTGAGATGGCTCTCCCACCGTGCTATGGGATCTTTACAAGCAACATATGTTAGGAATGTAATGCTGTATTGTAGGGAAACCTGGGCAGTAAAGGAAGAGGATATCCACAGGCTCAAACGTGCAGAAATGGCATTGATTAGGTGGATGAGCAGTGCGTCCCTGAGTGCAGGGCCTAGGGTGTGCAATGTTTTTCATGGAGGTAGGATGGGACTGGAGTGTTTTGGTGTTGTGATGAGAGGGGGTAGATTGAGATGGTTTGGGCATGTGGAGAGGATGAGGGAATGATAAATAGGTGCTGAAAGTGAGGAGATTAATGTTAGGGGTAGGGCAGCAAGAGGTAGATCGAAAAAGACCTGGGACGAGGTTATTCAGTGTGACCTAAGGGATAAGGGACTGAATAGGGAAGCCACCAGAGATCGAGCAGCACGGAAAGCCACCATTAGGTGACCAAGGCTGACACATGCAAACATGTTGGAGCCTTCAAAAACGAAACAAAACGAATATAGGGTTAAGATATAAGGTTTATATATATATATATATATATATATATATATATATATATATATATATATATATATATATATATATATATATATATATATATATATATATATATATATTATATATATATATATATATATATATATATATATATATATATATATAAATATATATATAAAGACACCATCACAAGGCTGAGAAAACTAAACAATGAGATTAACGCAAAATTAGTACAAAGAAAACGGGAAACTGGATCGCTTTTATAACGATACATAATCACTCAATCATCCCCTCTTGGTTCTACAAAATGTTTTACACGATCATTAAATCACAAACTTATCCCTATATGATCCAGTGCAACCATCACCTCCAACACACACACACACATACACACACACACACACATTAATATATATATATATATATATATATATATATATATATATATATATATATCACATTAATATATATATATATATATATATATATATATATATATATATATATATATATATATATATAAAGTAATCCCTCCACTATCCGATGCAATAGAGCCAAAGGCATGTCCGGAAAGTAGTCCCATCCAAAAAGTGGGCCCCTGGCTCCTGGACTAGTACTGATGGACCCTAACCCACCCTAACTCAGAAAAACACCTACATAACTCCCTACTGAACATGCATAGCACCTATTTAAGACCCTATTCACACCAATAAGGGGCATAAAAGAGTGAAATAAATGCAAAGGAACCAGAGAATGAGGTTTTAGAGGTGAGTATTTACGATATTAAACATTCTGGGTACTTACAACAAGTCCCTGGCTCCTGAACTGGTACTTATGGACCCTAACCTAGCCTAACTCAGACAAACACCTAACTACTGGAGATGCATAGCACCTAAGACCCTATTCACACCAATAAGGTGGCTCAATCGGTAGACAGATGGCCTGCAGTCCTAATGGACCCAGGTTCGAATCCCGGCTGGGGCAGGGAACAGTTTAAGGATTTGAATTTCATTAAATCAGGCTTTACTGATCTACCAGAAGACCCGCCGACCTGTTGTAAAAATACCCTCGCTAATACCAATACAGTAGTCCTGTATGAGACAGCCCTAGCATGTATTCAATATGGACGGTGGGTGTTAGCGCCGAAGTGGTGACATGTAGAGGTGTATGGTATGTAGGAGGACTGCTGGGCCTTGATAGCAGGCTGTGAAGCCTATGCCCGGAGTTGGACACATAAAAAAAAATAATAAAAAATAAAAGTTAAATAAATGCAAAGGAACCAGAGAATGAGGTTTTAGAGGTATGTATGGAAAAGACAGTATATTATGAAATATTCTGGGTACTTACAGCAAGTCCCTGGCTATCTCAATGAATAACCCGCCTCCCCTCAGACTCTGGCAGTAAAAATGTGTACATGAAGCACCTACAGTAATCAAGTCTTGCACTGAACTTAGTCATTTGCACTTAGAATTCTATTTTCTTAACAGTGCGCACTCAGGTCTTACTTGCACTCCATTGTACCTTAATGAAATCAGTGTTGTACTCTGCACTTAAGTCTTTGCACTCAGAATTCTATTTTCTTAACACTGCGCACTGTTCTTTTCACTGCACAACACTGTAAATTCCCGTGTGGTCTAGTGGCGACTTCTTGCTGTTTATTCACTGTCAGAGTCCGAGAGTAAGTGATGCAGGTGGCCTAGGGGCGTATCGCTGGGACGTGGTGATGGACTACCCACTACAGACAACTATGAAGAGAGGCACAAACTCACCTCCAGTGCCGACTCCACCGTGCATGATGTGCTGGGCTGTGGCTCAGAGGATGAGGGCCTGTCTTGGGGAGACAGTGACGTGGAGCCAAGGCTAAGCACAGCAGGGGTCATGGGTCTGAAAGAACTGTCAATGGTTGATTGACGCAAGGAACGAGGATTTTGGTGATTAATGATGCGCTGCCTGAAAGCGCGCA
The DNA here is from genome assembly GCF_032717465.1 of Coenobita brevimanus. Classification (NCBI taxonomy): domain Eukaryota; kingdom Metazoa; phylum Arthropoda; class Malacostraca; order Decapoda; family Coenobitidae; genus Coenobita; species Coenobita brevimanus. The sequence goes on along the minus strand of NC_137020.1, from coordinate 19,323,427 downwards.
CTTCCTCCACAAGTCGCAAGGACCCCATCTCCCTGTCGCAGTCCAGGTGTTCCAGGTAGTCGAGAACGAACTCTACGTGCTCCCAGAGTGCACTCAGCTTGGGGATGGCAGGAGTAGTGGCACACTGAGAGGAGTCCGCATCATTGTTGCTATCTTCATAGGAATCTTCAAGCTGGGTAGTTAGACCTGCAAATGAAGAAGCGATCTCGACATCAGACATGATCTGATACCCAGGATCACCCTCGTCATCATCCAACCACTCACACACTTTATCCACATCAACATCATTGCCATACACACAGAGACGTGCATGGAAGTCATCCACGTTGAAAACTAGAAAATCGTGCACCACATCGGTTCCGAGAAGCAGATGAAACCAACCATTTTCTAGAGTCTTGACAGGGACTTCCTTCCATGCAGTGGCCCAGTTGTAGATTGCAGGCTTGATGTTGCAGTGGTGAAGGTTTTCCATAGTCCACTGGCCTCGCATGTCTCCTCCCTCCCTGCGCTCGTCCTCGTCCTTGAGAACAACCATCACCTCGTTCAGGAACTTCCTTCGGTACAGCCTTTTCGTTGCCAAGTCACTCCTTAGTCCATGGGTTGAATGAGAGCAGTTGTATTAGGTGGCAAAAACATGCACCTAATGTGGCCATTCTCAGCCACCAACTCCTTGTCAGAAGGATGCGCAGGTGCTTTGTCCAAGAGAAGGAGGGCCTTTACCTGGTCACATAGGATTCCCAGCTTCTCTGTCTGGTAATGGATGACGTCCTTAACGAAATGGCGGTGGAACCAGTCTTAGAAGATCTTGGCTGTGAACCAACCCTTCACAGAATGGTGCCATCACCCCAAGAAGACACCGAGGCTGCTTTACATGACCAACAATAACGGGTTTGAGCCAGTGCATGCCGTTAGCATTGGCACAACACAAAGCAGATAACCGTTGCTTGGAGAGCTTGCAGCCAGGTACACGCTTCTCCATCTCCTTGGCTGAAGTGTTCATTGGCAAAGAGCAATAGAATAAACCAGTTTCGTCTGTGCTGTAGACTTGACTGAGAGTGAGGCCCTCCCTGTCGATCAAGCCCTTCACCTTCAGGTGAAACTCCTATACTCCATCCTCGCTGGCATCCAAAGCTTTGCCATGAGCCTTACAGTTGGAAAGGCCATGCTGTAACTTGAATGCGGAGCCAATCCTCGGATGACTTGAAGTTGGTGAGTCGTGAAGCATTGCAAACTTCTCAGCAGCAGCCTTCAGCTCCATGCCATGCACCAGCACACCAGCAGCATGTTGTTGTCAATACCAAATCAACATGGAGCAGTCGACTTTGGCATACTGGGAAGTAAACATCATCTTCCTCTCCACGTTGCATTTGTTCTTCAACAAGAAGTCAGCCATGTACTGCATGAGTTTGTCCCGGGATCTCTTGATATCAAACAACGTAGAGTGGGCCAGGTTAAACGCATGGAGGATACGTGATGTCGACCATCCCGTGTCCACTTTGTCCTCTTCCTCTTCTCAGGCAGTGGGGCCATCATCACACAAAAAGAAGAGGCACGAGAGAAACAGGAGAGCTTGCAAGAAGTAGGGCACCACCACAAAAGTGAGCATGTGGGCGGCCATGATGAGGAGCTTGCACACACAACGAAAGATGGGAGATAAGTGGGGAGGAAGCAGGGGTGCTCTAGCAGAGGTCGGCAGAACTACACACCAAAACACACCTGGTCGCGCCGTGCACCAAGTTCAAATTACAGGCAGAAAAACATTTTTATTTTTATTTATTTTTGTTTTTTTTTTGCATTTTTGGGGTAATTTTGGGTTTTCAAAGTCCTGGGCCCAAAATGTCCAGTAAGTGGGGAGTCTGGAAAGTGGGCATCCGGATAGTACAGGGGTTACTGTGTATATATATATATATATATATATATATATATATATATATATATATATATATGTACTAGCAATCATCCCTGGCATTGCCCGAGCAAAAAAAGTAAACACTCTAATCCAATTGGTTCTAGTTCAGTCTTTCTTTCTACCCCAGAAAGACCATGTACCTCTTATGTTTTTGAAGAGGGAGTATAAGAGGTCCAGGATCTTTCTACTTCAGCTTTCACAGCCTAACACCCAGTATGTGTGCGGACTTGTTTACTATTATCGGTGACCTCAAATGACCTCCGACCAGTGACCTCAAATGACTTTGGAGGTCAACCTCAAATAGCCTATGTTCGACATGGAGGTCATGTGAGTCTCCATGCCAGAAATTGGGCTGCTGGGTCTAGTCGTTCGAGCGTATATTACTGGTGACCTCAAATGACCTCCGGCTAGTGATATCAAATGACCTCGGAAGTCAACTTCACACAGCCTATGTTCGAACTGGAGGTCATTTGAGTGTCCATGCCAAAAATTGGGCTGCAGGGGTACCCGGGATTGGCCAGGCCAAAAAGGTAAATGCTATACAGGTGACTTCAAATGACTCAGATCTGAAATTTGACCCCCCTAGAATCATTCTTATGTCACCCTGATTCAGAATGTACTGTATATGGGTCTGGGGGTCTCTTGTCTTTGGTTTTAGTGTGATTGAAGGATGACCAAACAAACAAACTGCAGCTCATATATATATATATATATATATATATATATATATACATATATATATATATATATATATATATATATATATATATATATATATACATATATATATATATATATATTGTTACCTAGCCTATGATTTCATCATCCTTTGTGTAATTTTAACGCACAGTATGCTGCATGTTTGATCACGAGCGTGTTCTGCCTCAGTCCCCCCCTTCTACCGTTATAGTAGAGTAAGTTGTCCTTTCTGTTGTTCAGAGCGGGATTGTCAACTCTTTGTCCCCATGGCTTCATTTGTGCATCCTTCTTACAAATTGTATCAAGCTCTGCTGGCCCCTATATAATGAGCTCAGTCTCTGCATCATTGCCACTTAGATCTACTCCTCATTTTGTTCACATCTCTGTCCTCCCCTGTACCGTTATTATTATTGTGAGTGCTCCGGAAGTCTCCAACCATCTAGCAGCTGTGTAATTTGAGTATAACTGTTATTGCATTTTTTCCTTGTACTGTATAGCATAAGGTGTTGATTTGTAGGCCTAGTGAGGTTTTTTGTAATTTATGTAGGATTCATTTTGTCAGCCAGTTTTAATATTATTTTGTATCTGTAATAATTTATCTTGCATTAACTGAGCATTACCCAGTGTATTTTCATTTTATCAGGGCTGACTTAGGTAAATTTACTCTTGCTAATTTCATGTTAATAGAGGCTATTGCAGTTGACCATGTATTTAACCTGTTTTTGCCATTACATTATCCTTATGAGTCCTGAATGTTTTGTTGTTAGTTTGAGCATTAAACTTTAACTTGTAATTTTACCTAACTCTTTTGTTTTGAACCTGGAACTTTACGGGACAGTAGTGATTTTTAGTATTCTCACTTAAAGTGTACATTCTCTTTCAATGTTTCGTAACATAAATTTGGCGACCTCTTATCAGGATATTCAGGAAATTATCATAGGGATATTGCGTGATATTTTGTGACTGTGATTTATTTATGATGTCTACTATTTCTACACTTGATGAAGCCAAAGATTTTTTGTCAAATGTGCAAACAGTGTGTGATGTAGAAAACAGAACAAAGAATAAACTTAAGCTTGTTGCTCAACAATTAGGAATTGCAGTTCACTTTCATCATTCTAAAGATCAAATTGTTGGCATGATTAATAAAAGCTTGTTTAATGTAACTCCTCCAAATGAGCAAACGCAGATTGAATTAGCTAAGTTACAGCTAGCCCTGCAGGAGGCTCGTGTGAAGGAAGCTGAATTTCAAGCATGTGCTAAGGAGGCTGAGTCTCAGGCTAAGGAGGCTTGTGTTAAGGAGGCTGAATTTCAAGCAAATGCTAAGGAGGCTGAATCTCAGGCTCGGATTCAGGAGGCACAGATACAGACTCAGGCACAAATTGAACTAGCTAAGATTCAGGCAGACCATGAGTATCGCATGAAACAAGGTGGAACTGGATCATCTAGCTCTGATGATTTCGATGTGGCTAAAAATGTTAAACTTGTCCCTCCTTTTAATGAATCTGATTTAACAAAGTATTTTCAGTTGTTTGAGAGGGTAGCTACAGGTTTTAATTGGCCCAAGGAGTATTGGCCAGTACTCCTTCAAACTGTTCTCACCGGTAAAGCTCAAGTAACTTATGCATCTTTGCCTCAGGATCAATCTGATAATTATGATGTAGCTAAGAGCTTGATTCTTAAGGCCTATGTGCTTGTTCCTGAAGCCTATAGAGTAAAATTTAGGACAACTTATAAGCAAGATAAGCAATCCCATGTTGAGTATGCAAAAATCAAAGAAGATCTGTTAGAGCAGTGGTTAAATTCTAAGAATGTGGATTCTGATTTTGACAAATTTAAGCAGATGATTTTACTGGAGGACTTCAAAAGGTGTGTTAATAAAGATGTAAGCCTATATCTTGATGAGAAAAGAATAGATAATTTGTCTGATGCTGCAGTTTTAGCTGATGAATATGTTCTCACTCACAAGAGATATTCTAGAGAAAAAGGGAAAGCTGAGAGTAAGTACGTTGCCTCTACTCAGAGTACAGGTAACAGGAAAGAGAATAAAGATGATGTTTCTCAGGAAGTAAATACCAGCTTCACCTCTAGATTTCGGAAAAGTAAATGTACTTATTGTAGTAAGCTTGGTCATACTACGGAGAAATGTTTCAGGAGACAGCGTGATGTGAACAAAAAGGAGTCTTTAAATATTCAGTCAATAGGTCTAGTATCCACCCTTGAGAGTTCCCAGAATTCTTTAACTGAGTTAACTGAACCTGCTTTGAGGGGTAACTTAAATTCTCATGATGGAGCTCCTCTTTTGAGCAGTAACGTGGGTGACACTCTCAAGAGTTCATGTGCTAATTTCCTGTCTGATGGTTTTGTCAGTCCTCTGGACAATAATGACAGGAAATCAGTTAAAATATATCGTGATACAGGTGCTTGCCAATCCCTTATGCTGACCAGTGTTCTAGGCTCTAATGTTAATTCCTCTGATGAAACTGTAATCTTACAAGGTGTGGGGAATAATTACTTCTCTGTCCCTCTGTGCAGAGTGAATTTAGAGTCTGGTTTTGTTAATGGTTCTGTTATGGTTGGGTTGGTTGAGACACTCCCAATGTCAGGTGTAACTTTCTTACTTGGAAATGATATTGGTGGAAGTCAAGTGTGTCCAGCTCCTCAGTTGTCTAGTGAGCCAGTGGCTGCGTCCCAGGATTGTGATGTCCCTGATGTGTTCCCGGCATGAGCTGTCACTAGGGCTAAGTCTAAAGTTACTGGTGATTTAGAGGATAATGATGATGATGATGTTATCCTAGCTGACACTTTTCTTGCTAATTTGGACCACTCACCAGATGAGGCAGTACCCCGTAGTGTTGATAATTTGTCTCGTCAAGAGTTGGTTGAGTTGCAGGTTGCTGACCCTGAGTTGAAAGGTCTAGCTAACTCTGCTTGCAGTGAGGAAGAATCAGCTGGTGCGTCTACTTGTTATTATATAAAGTCAGGAGTACTTATGAGGAAGTGGAGACCCCCAACAGCATCAGCCGACTGTGAATGGGAGGTTGTACATCAAGTTGTCATCCCTCGTGTTTGTAGGCAGGATATCATTAGAGTGGCTCATGATTCCAGTTTGGCAGGACACCTTGGAGTGAGGAAGACTGTGGCACGCATTTTGAAACACTTCTACTGGCCAGGTATCTTCAGGGATGTTTCCTGGTATTGTAAGTCTTGTCACACCTGTCAAGTTGTGGGGAAGTGTAATCAGACCGAAAGGGTTGCACCTCTAGTTCCCATTCCTCCTTTTCAGGCGCCTTTCACCCGTGTGTTGGTGGATATTGTGGGCCCTCTTCCCAAGACTTCTTCAGGATTTTCTTATGTGTTGACCCTGATTGATATGGCTACTCGTTATCCTGAAGCCATTCCACTTAGAAATATCTCAGCAAAGAACGTGGTTAAGGAAATGCTAGGGTTCTTCACAAAGTTTGGTCTGCCCAAGGAGGTACAGTCAGACCGGGGAAGTAATTTCATGTCAAATGTTTAAGCAGTCTCTGAAAGAGTTGGGCATCACCCAGATCACGTCTTCAGCTTACCATCCCCAGACCCAAGGAGCGTTGGAGAGATATCATCAAACACTCAAATTGATGCTCAAGAAATACTGTTTGGAACGTCAGAAAGACTGGGATAAAGGCCTTCCATTCGTTGTATTTGCCGCAAGAGAATCTCCAAATGAATCACTAGGCTTCTCACCCTTTGAACTACTGTTTGGCCATGAAGTAAGAGGACCCCTTAAGTTACTCAAGGAATGCTATCTGTCGGAGGAAGATGACGTCAACCTGCTGGAGTATGTGATGAAGTTCAAAGAACGGCTGTCCACTGCTTTACGGCTGGCGAGAGATAATTTAGGAGCTGCTCAGGAGAAGATGAAGACTTGGTATGATAAGAAGTCCAGGTTACGCCACTTTCAGCCAGGAGATCAGGTTTTGATTCTGCTACCAGTTCATGGGCAACCCCTTGAAGCCAAGTTTAGTGGTCCTTATTTCGTGGAGAAGAAACTCAGCGATGTCAACCATGTCATCGCCACACCAGATCGTAGAAAGAACAAGCAACTTTGTCACATCAACATGCTAAAGTTATATCACAGGTGGGACGAAAATAATCCAGTCTGCACTGTAGCTGTTCCACCCGAGTCTGCAAGTGAAGTTCTCCCATGCAGCATGAGCCTGAGTGATAGTTTGGGGAAGAATCCTGATATCATGAATGATCTCCAGACTAAGCTTTCTCATCTACCTCCCGAGGAAAGGCAGGAGTTTTCGGCATTACTGCAGGAGTACCCGCAAGTGTTCCGTGCCACTCCAGGAAGAACCACTGTATTGATGCATGATGTCGATGTTGGAGACGGAAAGCCAATTAAATTGCCTCCTTACCGTGTGAACCCAATGAAAGTTCCTCTCATCCAGAAGGAGCTTGGCTACCTGTTGGACCACAAGATGATTGAGCCCTGTCAGAGCGAGTGGAGTTCTCCTGTCACTCTAGTCCCTAAGCCAGGTGGGTCACAGCGGCTTTGCATTGACTACAGACGTGTTAATCAGATAACCAAAACAGACACTTACCCTCTCCCTCGCGTGGAAGATTGCATGGACAAGATCGGAAAGGCTAGGTACATAAGTAAGTTTGATTTGTTAAAGGGATACTGGCAAGTACCTATGACTGAACGTGCTAGGGAGATCTCATGTTTTGTAACACTAGGAAAGACTTTTGCAAGTTCTGTAATGCCATATGGCATGAAGAATGCACCAGCCACATTTCAGAAGCTCATGAATGTTGTAACAGAGGGTTTGGCAGGGTGTGTTGTTTATATTGATGATGTATTAATCTTCAGTGACAACTGGAAAGATCACCTATGCCATGTCAGTAAATTTCTTGAACGTTTGGTTCATGCTAATCTTGTAGCTAATTTATCAAAGTGTGAGTTTGGTCAAGCTAAAGTTCAGTACCTTGGGTATGTAATTGGTGATGGACATGTTGCACCACCAGGAGCTAAGGTTCAGGTTATAAGTGATCTTCCCAGACCTAAAAGTAGGAAAAAGCTACAAAGATTTTTGAGAATGGTAGGTTATTACCGGAGATTTGTTCTTAACTTTTCAATTCTTGTATCACCACTTACAGACCTACTGAAAAAGGGAGTTAAATTTGTCTGGACCGATAACTGTGAATCCTCTTTCAACAAACTTAAAGCTATCCTATTAAGTCAGCCAGTGCTTGCTACTCCAAATTTTGCTAAGCCTTTTAAGATGTCTGTTGATGCAAGTGATACAGTAGCTGGGGCTGTTTTGCTGCAAGAGGATGATCAGGGTATTGAACATCCTGTATCTTATTACAGTAAGAAGTTCACTCCACCTCAAAAGAACTACTCAACTATTGAGAAAGAGCTTTTGGCCTTGATTTTGGGTTTACAGCATTTTTCATTTTATTTGTGTTCTGGTTTTGACCCCATAGTCATTTATACCGATCATAACCCACTGAAATTCCTTAGTAAGTTTAAAGATAAAAATCAGAGATTGACAAGATGGAGTCTACTTCTTCAGGAGTATTCATTAGACATACAACATGTCAAGGGGAAAGAAAATGTCATTGCAGATTGCTCAGTGCCGGTCCTAGCTTTTCTGAGGCCCTACGCTGGATCTTTGGAGGCCCCCCCCCCCACTCTTCGTTTGCATTTCTCCCCCTACCCTACATATTCATCCCCCAGGTTATATCCCTATCCTGAGCAATGTAAAGTAAAAAACTTGTACTGCATAATCTTTTATTCTCTGAATAAAAATAAAATAATGATATCTTGAGTGAAACTATAATTTACATACAATCATTATTCAGATATATAAAAACAGAAATTGTCATTGCCAAATAACTCCATAGTGACAAAAAGGCTACAGCATTATATTTTTTGTAATATTATGCATTAGGCTGCTACTATTAGAAAAGGAAAAAATTATAGCTAAAATGCCGAATGGTAACATATATGTTGAAACAAAAACACTGACCCAAAAACATGTAACATCAGTAAAAATATCATTATAATCGGCAACAATTCTGAATTTTACACCAAAACGCTGTAGGCTCTCATATATAAGTAATCATTATCCACAGAAAGTTTTAATATTCTAATGTTATACTATAAATAGCGATAATGAATATCATCATTATTAAACAAGGAATATTAGCAATTAATTTAGACTTTCACCCTCCTGCACTTTCTTGAGGCGAAGTCGTCTATTACATCATCATAGTTGAGATGCTTCCCAAGCTCTCTGTTGATGCTAATGACAGCAAGTCCACTCAGGCGTTCTTGACTCATCGTTGAACGCAAGTAGGTCTTGATTAGCTTCAATTTGGAGAAACTTCTCTCCGCGGAGGCTACAGTAACTGGAAGTGTCACAGCTACCCTAAGTGCTATCCACAGGTTGGGGTACAGTTCTTCCAGTTGTTTTTCGTGGATTAAAGAGAGCATCTCCAGTGCTGTTGTCTGGAGTGGTACTGAAGGAAGGTTCTGAATTTCTTGTGCCAGTTCAAGTCCATTTATATCTGATTCACCATTGCAGCTCAAAGTCGTCTCTACTTTTGCACACTGACTTCAGTGATTCATGAGAAATTTTCTCTATATTGTTGAACTTCAGCAGCACTCCAAATTTCTCCCGCACCTCATTGAGGGAATGGAATCTCTCTTCTAATGAACCTAAAGCCGAGTCCACTACCACATTAAAAAATGAAATCTCAAGATTCTTGAGAGCATCGCCAACTGGCTCATCTGCAGTTTCATAAGCAAAATGCCTTTTTGTGCTCCTGATCAGTTTTTGTTTCAGTTGTGACTCAACATTCATATCTTCACACAACTCTTTGGCAGGGGTTTGTGCTCCAGCAAAACCAGATTCTCTGTAGAGTGCAAGGGAGGTCTTGGCTTTATTTATCAGATCAATTGCAACATCTAATTGCATGGAAGCTGACTGAAGCAGTTTGTTGACCTGGTTGACAATAGTTAAAATATCACACCAGACAACAGAACAAATCAAGAAGCGGTAGGATCCAACCTCCTCTGCTAAAGCCTGGGCTTCCACTTTGGCAACAGGATCAGACACATTCTCTCGAGCCTCTACATGGGCATCTCTGATCTGAGTTGCCTGATGTCTGACTGCATGGATGCTTTGCAATCTACTCTCCCATCTGGTGTCACTCCAAGACTTTACTGTGAGATGTACATGTTTTCTGAGAACAGTCCATCTTTGTGTGGCAGCTGAAAAGAAAGTAAACAATTTCTGGAGATGCCCAAAAAATCCAACAGCATCCCTTGATACTTTTGCTGCATCTGCAATTACCAAGTTCAGTGTATGTGCCCCACATGGAACATACACTGCCCTGGGGTTTTTCTGAAGAAGTCGAGCTTGAACGCCTTGTTTTTTCCCCTTCATATTTGCTCCATTATCGTAAGCTTGACCCCTGCAATCTTGAAAGGGTATATCAAGCTCCTTCAGTTTTTCCAGTATCACAGTAGACAAGTTTAATCCGGTTGTCTCCTCCACAACCACAAACCCAAGGAAATGCTCCTGGATTTCTGGCGTGTTCTCCAGATTCAAAGTCCTAACAATGATGGACATTTGCTCCTGGTGGCTAATGTCTGGGGTGCAATCGAGTATGAGGGAGAAATATTTTGACTGGCGGATCTTTATAACAAGGCCTCCATCAATTTGTTGCTTATCATCTGGATCAGCTCGTTCTGGATATGCTTGCCTAGGTAATGTGAGTGTGTGCTGTTATTTGTAATTCTTGCTAAATGTTGATCCATGACTGGGTCAAATTTGGCTAACAGTTCCACTTCTTTGAGGAAATTCCCGTTATTTGGCTCATACAGCTTGTCAGAGGATCCTCTAAAACCTTGATTTCTCTCTGCAAGTGACTGAATGATGCACACTAAGCGTGTGAGCACATTCCGCCACCTCTTTCTTTCTATCTCCATCAATGACATCTCTTGCTTGTCAATTGTTTTGCCCAATTTCAACCTCAGTTGCAGCTCTTTCCAGATCACCATGGATTTTAAGTGGTCTGGACTGCACTCATGACTGCGAATCAGTGCATTAATGTTTGACCAGTCATTTACACCTCCTTCTATGAATTTCATATTTTTAGTCTGAAACAACTTGCAGCAAAAACAAAATACGGAATTTGTATATTCTGAATATATGAGCCAGCTTCTTGGAATTTTCTCACCATTAGGCATTTTTCTTAATAACAGACCTTCGTGAAATGCTCTTCCACCTTTATTTTTTGGATATTTGTAATTTCTTTTAGCAATAAATGGTCCTCTGCGTACCATCTCAGTCCTGAAGCTATCTGTAATTGGAGATAGCCAAAATGCTGGATCAGTTGGTGGTGCTGTCTTCTCTGCTGATACTGCCGGAGAGGCAATGCAAATTGTTGAAACTGAGGGTGCTGTAGAAGTGGTGGCTGTGGTCGAGTGAACTGCAGTAGTGCTGGCTGGGGTCGAGGGGGCTGTAGAAGTGCTGGCTGGGGTCGAGGGGGCTGTAGAAGTGCTGGTTGGGGTCAAGGGAACTGCAGTAGTGCTGGTTGGGGTCAAGGGAACTGCAGTAGTACTGGCTGGGGTCGAGGAAGCTGCAAAAGTGCTGGTTGGGGTCGAGGGGGCTGCAAAGGTGCTGGCTGGGGTCAAGGGAACTGCAGAAGTGCTGGCTGGGGTCAAGGGAACTGCAGAAGTGCTGGCTGGGGTCGAGGGTGTTGCAGAAGTGCTGGCTGGGGTCGAGGGTGTTGCAGAAGTGCTGGCTGGGGTCGAGGGTGTTGCAGAAGTGCTGGCTAGGGTCAAGGGTGCTGCAGTAGTGTTGGCTGGGGTCGAGGGTGTTGCAGTAGTGCTGGCTAGGGTCGAGGGTGTTGCAGTAGTGTTGACTGGGGTCGAGGGAACTGCATTAGTGCTGGCTGCCGCTGGGGTCGAGGGTGTTGCAGTAGTGTTAACTGGGGTCGAGGGTGTTGCAGTAGTGTTAACTGGGGTCGAGGGTGTTGCAGTAGTGCTGGCTGGAGTCGAGGGTGTTGCAGTAGTGCTAACTGGGGTCGAGGGTGTTGCAGTAGTGTTAACTGGGGTCGAGGGTGTTGCAGTAGTGTTGGCTGGGGTCGAGGGTGTTGCAGTAGTGTTGGCTGGGGTCGAGGGTGTTGCAGTAGTGCTGGCTGGGGTCGAGGGTGTTGCAGTAGTGTTGGCTGGGGTCGAGGGTGTTGCAGTAGTGCTAGCTGGGGTCGAGGGAGCTGCAAAAGTGCTGGTTGGGGTCGAAGGGGCTGCAGTAGGGCTGCCTGGGGTCAAAAAGTCTGTTTCGGGAGTAGCTGCTTCCGTCTGGTTGGTACGAAGAAATTTCAGTAATGACCCTGGGCGAAACGAAACATTGATAACCCCTGGCGTGGCTCTTCAGAAGTTCAGTACACGATTTTATTTTTGAAGCAGTGCAGAATATAAATTGGATATATAAGCCTATAAGTAAGCCAGTTTTAAATTTATATGCATAATACCACATTTCTCCATGTACTATCAAAGTATGGGAAGTATAGTGCACAACACATTTTGAAGTTTTTGTTTACACTAATTTTGATAATTAATACACTTTATTAAAATAATGGATTTATTTTCACTTGATTAATATCCTCATAATAGAATATTAGTTTTCACCTAATGCTTCAAAGTATACAAAAACACTTTTTGTTGTGAAATACTGAGGTCAATACACTTGCCACACCATAAACACATGTATAAGTGAATTAACGAATTTTAAAGTAATATATAGTTTCGCATGAAGAGGGGAGAGAAGAGGGACAGCCACGGTAGCGTTGAATGGCGTCGCTTTGTCTGGAAGAAAGGAGGCCAAAGGGGTGACTAGGCTACATGTGATGCAATTAGTGACTTGGATATAGCAGTAATTTCTTAAACATACAATTTGTAACGTTGCGTTCTTACTATTGTAAATGGATGAGTATCGTTACCCACCGAAAACTTTAAATTACCCCCGACAGAGTGATTTACCCAATTGCCGATCCCTAGGCGGTGCCACTAAGGCCTATGAAAAAAAAAACTTAACGCCATAATGGACGAAAGTGAGCATCTGACGTTCCCGTTTTCGTACCATAATAAATTTGCTGCTCACGCCAGGCGATCGTCACCTGTTTATGGTGTAAAATAGTACTGGAATGTGATAGTAGGATAAACGCAACCGGAGACCTCCCTCCCCCCCTTTCGTGTAACAAATTTAAATATTCACAAACTACGATAACGGTTTTTCCATTTAAAAACACTGAATAATTCCAGAAGAAAATTTTCTTTAGCAGGCTAAAATATATTAGAAATACAAGGCTGTTCATAAAATTTTACAAGACTAAATGTTTCCGTAACGAATACGAGTAAACAAGAACTTCCAAGGTGGCATCGTGGCGAGTAAAATTGGAGTTAAGACATTAAATTATGCTTCCTAGTTTATTTCAGACTACCCGTGTACCTTTAGTAGATTTCTGAAACGGCAACTGTTTGAAAGTTTGTGTGTTAGCCAGCTCAATGCTGTAATTAGCACATTTGAGGGGAAGCCAGTAAGCTTCTCCCTCTAACCCAACAACATCCTTGTTACAATTCTTGACTATGAAAAATCATGAAATAAATGACGTGTAAGAAGTTTATAATATTATAGTACAAGGCAGAAATTACACATATCAGAGTTGCATCACGGTTGGTAAATGGTTAGGTTTGTATTTTTCACTAGCTTTAGTGTTTGCTTTTACAGTTGATACAGAAACTGGTGATAAAACAGAAAAATTTTTCGTCAGTGCCAACAAGTATGTGCAGTCACTGAAGTTCTTTATTGAAAAATGTGCTTCGTTTTTGCACCAAAATAAATTGATAAGCTGATGTTGTTAGCCTAAAATAAGGTTACCAGAAATGAGTGAATTGGTTGGTTAGGATGCTGGCTGAGATATTTACCTATTTCAGTCAAACACTCGGATCTGAGCACAGGTGTGTTGGCTTTAAAGCAAAATTTGCTGGTAAATGCAGATTATTTCATGAGAAAAACAAAAAAACATCCTGAGGCATCTTTCCATCCCAAGAGCTTTTCTTGTAGATAACTACAGGCCTAAGGAAATGGCCTGTACCATGAATGTATAATATAAAAAGTACTTAATTAGATAGAAATGGCAGTTACTGTAATGGAGAAGTAGATGGGTGTAGGAAAGGCACAGAATACTGGTTAGGGTGGAACGGTTATACAAAAGCATGAAAGGTGCAGTTAAGCAATGACTGAAACAGGAAGCAATGAGATAAATATTTAGTGAGGAGACAAACATCAAGCACATGACCAGTTTAGGAGAAACCTAAAAAAACAGAACAGTAAACATTCTGAAAATGTATAAAACAGAACTGGAAGAAATTACTATAGAGGTGGAATGATTTATGGGAAAAGAGGAAAGCTTATTTACAAGACTGGGACAGAAAAAGAAATGCTGTACCATATAACTTAGGAAATCATTGCATACTGTTTGAAGGGAAAGGTAATAATGAATGTGAATATCAGAGTAGCTAGTCTAATTACTGAGCTAAACTGGATATTTTATGGCAATTGCTGAAACAGGGAAGGTGACAATAATATAGCCTAGGGGAAAAAGAATATAGCTAGATATATAGACACTGAATGAACAACTGTTCTAGTACACACATCTGATAACCTATGTTTTCCAATATGGTCTGTTGGTCATGGCTGGATGACAGGTGTGGAAAGAAACTGCTGAAAAAAATGGAAAAGTGTTACTGCATCCCTCTTGTGCAGGTGCTGCAATGACTGTGACCATTCAACCAGCTTTGTAAAAAGTAAATTAGTCTTCATGCTAAATATAAAGTCTCCAATAACTGTGTATTTACATCTTGCAATATAAATTTAGTAACTCATGACCTAGCCTACTGCTGCATGAGTAGAGGTGCACATAGCCTGGATAAACTGCTGTATAATTCATGACTGGTGAGCTGGCCGGAAACAGTATGCAAGTGTACGAGGTATGCAATAATACATTCTCTTTGCTCATATGAATTCACACCTGGATAATCTCAGTAATTATTTCATGCAGATAACTGCAAAAGGAGGATAAATCAAAATTCATTCCTGCCTGGTCTATACAGTACACAGTATTTTGCTTGTAAATGCATGGTCTTTATGCATTCTGCCATCATTTGTTATCAATTCTAGCGCAAATATAGTTATTTCCTTCATAAAAATAACAGTTTAGAATGGGTTAGGGAAGTGTTTCGTTTATTAAACAGAAGAAACATTAAACAATTGTGTGCTTTTAGTGCTCATGCAGCACACTCCCTCCTAATTTAGCATCTGTCGTGGCATTCAAACACCGAAACTGGGTTTCGCCAAGACTGACGGTCCAGATTTTTTATAGTAAGTATGACTGATGTTCAGGAACGTCTGACAACTGAACGTCGCCTTTGGACCACCTGAATTCTGGGTTTTTATATTATGGCCCATCTGTGACCTGTCAGGAACGTTAACAATAAAGTTTAGTCAGTTTCGTCACTTACGATATTCTAAAAACAGTAGCCTACAATCGCATGATGAGTGGTAACATTACAAAAATTACTGACCTTTACTGTTAGCATGAGCTTCCTCTTGTAGTCTTTTCTTTGTTCGTTTTTGTGAACCTGAGAGATCTTTACGTTTTGACGTCATGTTGCTGACTGAGAGTAGCAGTCGGCAGCAGCGACTCAGCTGATTTCCTGTAGTGCAGCACTAGGTATTGCCACCAGAATTTAATGTTAAATCCCACTAAACAAATTTGTAGTTACCACTGTTTTTTGTTACTCAAAAAAACTAATGTAGCCCAGTTTTTGCCTGCAATTATTCAGTTATTATTGTTTATACAATGTCCATGCACGTGGAATCAATTAGTCGATATAAGCAGCATTCTCGACGTACTTTTATTTTTTAATTTTTTGTCTATTTTTTTTTTCAAATACACTTCCTGAGGACAGGAGGCCCCACCAGTGATCGGAGGCCCTACGCACTGAGCGTAGTGAGCGTATAGGAAGGACCGGCCCTGATGATTGCTTATCTAGACTTTAGACAGATTGTTTTAGAGTAATAAGAAATTTCCTTTGTAAATTTCTTTTTCTTTGTGGGGAGGTGTTACCTAGCCTATGATTTCATCATCCTTTGTGTAATTTTAACGCACAGTATGCTGCATGTTTGATCACGAGCGTGTTCTGCCTCAGTCCCCCCCTTCTACCGTTATAGTAGAGTAAGTCGTCCTTTCTGTTGTTCAGAGCGGAATTGGCAACTCTTTGTCCCCATGGCTTCATTTGCGCGTCCTTCTTACAAGTTGTATCAAGCTCTGCTGGCCGCTATATAATGAGCTCAGTCTCTGCATCATTGCCACTTAGATCTACTCCTCATTTTGTTCACATCTCTGTCCTCCCCTGTACTGTTATTATTATTGTGAGTGCTCCGGAAGTCTCCAACCATCTAGCAGCTGTGTAATTTGAGTATAACTGTTATTGCATTTTTTTCCTTGTACTGTATAGCATAAGGTGTTGATTTGTAGGCCTAGTGAGGTTTTTTTGTAATTTATGTACAGTAGGATTCATTTTGTCAGCCAGTTTTAATATTATTTTGTATCTGTAATAATTTATCTTGCATTAACTGAGCATTACCCAGTGTATTTTCATTTTATCAGGGCTGACTTAGGTAAATTTACTCTTGCTAATTTCATGTTAATAGAGGCTATTGCAGTTGACCATATATTTAACCTGTTTTTGCCATTACATTATCCTTATGAGTCCTGAATGTTTTGTTGTTAGTTTGAGCATTAAACTTTAACTTGTAATTTTACCTAACTCTTTTGTTTTGAACCTGGAACTTTACGGGACAGTAGTGATTTTTAGTATTCTCACTTAAAGTGTACATTATCTTTCTCTGTTCCGTAACAATATATATATATATATATATATAATATACTGTAGCACTAGCCGTGTGTGTGTGATTGTGGCTAAACGGGAGGAGATCGGGAGAATGTTTGTGAGAGGAACGTTGGATGTGTTAGCTTTAAGTGAAACAAAGATGAAAGGGAAAGGTGAGTCTAAGTTTGGAAGTGTGAATGGAAGATTGTCAGGTGTTGATAGAGGAAGGGCAAGACAAGGTGTAGCCTTGTTAGTGAGCCCGGAAGTACAGCAGTGTGCGATTGAATGGAATGAGGTGTGATCGAGACTGATGTGGGTGAAAGTGAAATTTGAAAGTGACTTGTGGGTATATGTGAGTGCATATGGGCCTGGTAGTGAAAGGGATGAGGAAGAGAGGGAGTCTTTCTGGAATGATGTTGACGAGTGTCTGCAGAGTTTTGGAGCGAATGTGAATGTGGTAATGACGGGAGATCTGAATGCTAGAGTGGGAAATGTAGCAGTTTAAGGTGTAGTTGGTATGCATGGTGTGCCTGGAAGAAATGAAAATGGGGAACGAATGATAGGGATGTGCGTTGAGCGAGAGATGGTGATTGGAAATACCTTGTTTGAGAAGAAAGATATGTATAAGTATACATGGGTGAGAAAGGAGGGTGAAAGAGTTGTTGATAGAGCATTGATGAACTATGTGGTTGTGTCCAGGTATGTAACTGAAAGATTGTTGGATGTGAGAGTTTTGAGAGGGGAGGGTGGAGGTATGTCTGACCACTACCTGGTGGAGGGAAAGTTAAGAGTAGGTAAGAGATGGGTGAGAGCTAGGAGAGTTAGGTGTGGCAGGGAGGTTTTGAAAGTAAGTGAGTTGGATAAAAGAGAGAAAATTATAGAGTATCAGGAGAAATTGCAAGATGAGTGGAATGCAGTGAAAGATTGGGAGAATGGCAGTGTGGAGGAGGAATGGCAGTTGTTTAAGAGTGCTGTGGTGGGGCATGCGGAAGAGGTGTGTGTGGTGTGAGACGAGTGGCTGATGGTGTAATGAAGGGAAGTGAATGGTGGTGCGAGGAAGTAAGTATGGCTGTGGCTGAGAAGAGACGTGCATATGAAGTGTGGCTGCAGAGGAAGGATGAGATGTCATATGAAAGGTACAAGGAAAAGAGGAACAGGGCGAGAAGGGCTGTGCGTGATGCTAAAGTGGCAGCATGTGAGTGGTGGGGTAGGCGGTTGACTGAGAATTTTCAACAGAATAAGAAAATGTTTTGGAAAGAGGTGAAGAGGATGCAAAAGGGAGAGTCTGGGAGGGAAGAGTAAAAGCGGAGGATGGAAGGATATTAATTGAGATGGATGCAGTAAGAAAGAGATGGGAGGAGTATTATGAAAGATTGTTAAATGTAGAGGAGGAAAGAGAGGCTGAGATTGTGGCAGATGGAAGGGTGCAAGGAATAAGTGTGTTGTGAGAGGTGAATGATTGTTTGATCACGATGGATGAATTGCAGGAGGCAGTAAAGGAGATGAAAACAGGCATGGATGGGTGTGCCGTGGAATGCCTGAAGGGTGGTGGAGCGACTATTGTTGACTTGTTAGTAAGATTGTTGAATGTGTACTTTGTGCAAGGTATGGTGCCAGTTGACTGGGCAGGTACTTGTGTGGTTCCATTGTATAAAGGTAAGAGTATGAGTGTACTAGCTTTGGGGGTTTAAGTCTGTTGAGTGTTGTAGGTAAGGTGTACGGAAGAGTGTTAATTAAGAGAGTTAGAGAAAGTACAGAGGGAGTGATTGGTGATGAGCAGTGTGGCTTTGGAAGAGGGAGGGTATGCGTGGATCAGGTGTTTGCTGTGAGACAGGTGTATGAAAAGTATTTAGCGAAAGGTAAGGATGTGTTTTGGGCGTTCATGAATTTAGAGAAAGCGTATGATAGAACTGATAGGGAGGTTTTGTAGACTGTACTGAGATTGTGTGGACTTGATGGTAGGTTACTAAAAGGAGTGAAAAGTTTTTATGTAAATAGTAGAGCGTGTGTAAGATTGAGAAATGCTGGCCTGCAGCAGAGATGTGTGATGTAGTCTTGGTTGTTTAATACCAATATGGATGGTGTTGTAAAGGAGGTGAATGGAAGAGTGTTAGGTGGAGCTCTGAGTCTGGTGAATGTTGATGGTAGAGAGTGGAATCTGAATTAGCTGCTGTTTGCGGATGATACTGCACTGGTGGCTGATTCAGAGGAGAGATTGAGACAGTTGGTAGAGGAGTTTAGAAGGGTGTGTGAAAGGAAGAAATTGAAAGTAAATGAGAATAAGAGTATAGTGATGAAGTGTACGAGGTTGGTAGGTGTTAGGAGGACGAATATAGTTTTGAATGGTGAGTTGTTTGAGGAGGTAGAGTGTTTTAAGTATTTAGGGTCACATGTTGCTGTGGATGGAAGAATACATGCAGAAATGAAATTTAGAATGAATGAAGTAGGAAAGGTGCTGGGAGGAATTAAAAAAGTGTTTAGATGTCGTTCGCTTAGAATGGATGTAAAGAGAAGGCTGTATGAGGGTGTTGTGGTACCGACTGCGTTATACGAGCCTGAACCATGGAATATGGGAGTAGCAGAGAGGAAAAGTTTCAACGTAATGGAGATGAGGTGTCTGAGGAGTATGTTTGGAGTGATGCTTATGGATCGAGTGAGAAATAATGAAGTGCGAAAGAGAACTGGAGTTCTTCGGGAGATGGATGATCGAGTTGAGCAGAGGGTGTTGCGATGGTTTGGGCATATGGAGAGAATGGATAATAAGCAATTAGTGAAAAAGATAACCAGATCTGATGTGAGAGGTGTAAGGCTGAGAGGAAGACCACGAATAGGATGGATGGACAGTGTGAAGGGAGCGTTGGATGCGAGAGGGATGTTTGGTGAGCAAGGAAGAGTGGCTGTGCATGACAGAAATGGATGGAGAGAAATTGTGAATGAATAAATAATGACGCAGCCCTGAGGGGATATTCTCCCTCATTTTGTTTGATCAGCTGATCAGGTCAGGTGCGGGTAAGGGGATGGGTCTATTACGAAGTGGCAGGGGTAAACCAGATCTGGTTTACCCCTGCCACTTCGTAATAGACCCATCCTTACCCCGCACCTGACCTGATCAGCTGATCAAATGAAATATCCCCTCAGGGCTGCGTCATTATTTATTCATTCACAATTTCTCTCCATCCATGTCATGCACGGCCTACTCTTCCTTGCTCTCAAACTTTGCTTTCCTCACCTGTCCATCCATCCTATTCGTGGTCTTCCTCTCAGCCTTACACCTCTCACAAAATTTGTTCTCCTCTTCTGATCTTCCCTCATTTTTTGTTTTTGCTTCCTCCCTTTTCTCTTTCTTCAGTAATTCCAGTTCCTCTTGTGTTAGGCATCTTTTTATCCATACATTTTTGAACTCCTCTTTTTCCATAAGATTCTTTGCATTTTTTAGTATCTCCTCCACAGTGTTTACACTCTGGAAAGTCACCTTTAAAGGTCTTGTCTTGCTTTTCTCGTATTTCCCTAACCTTTTGTGTTCCTCTATGTCTTTACTACAGATTTCCTCTGATACTTCTTTCACTAAGCTCATTACATTTGCCATCTCCTTTTTGTCTCTTGTGATCTTGTTTTTTACTTCTTCCTCTTCTATGCCAGTGATTACTATAGATTTGTTTATATCTACTGAATCTCTGACTAACTTTCGATTGTTTTGGATTATTCTTTTCACTTCGTGTTTAATGCTTTTTTCCTCCACCCTTGTTTCTAAGTCTTTCTTTACTTTCACCATTTCAGCATACGTGGTTTCCACATCATTTTTGTAGCTTTGCACAGCTTCATTCACCTGTGTTATCTTCTCAATATCACTGCTTTGGTCTATCAGACTGCTTACTTGCCTAATTGTCTCTTTATCATTTTTGAACTCTTCCATAACACTCGTGATTTACTACTGTAAATGCCATTTCACTCATTTTCTTCCTAAGTGTACTCAATTCCACTGTTAGTTCACTGATGGTTGTGTCTTTCTTGTTGGCCTCCTTTCCTAGTTTTTCTATTTCTTCCTTTTGCAAGTGCATCTGCTTCTTTATTTCATCAATTTCATTTATGAAAGCCATTTCTAGTTTGTGTACACGTTCAACCAGTTTATTATGAGTCTCCACTTCAACCAGTTCTTGGTAGAAATCATCATTTTGCTTTCTACCTTTATCCCTTTTCTTTTCCAAATTTACTTTTCTAAAGTATGTATCCATTTTGCAATACTAAAAGTACAGAGTATGTACTTACATTCCCCATGCAGCTGTAGTCTACACAAACCTCAGCTGACTGAGCGCATTCTTTCCCCTCTTGGTTCTTTTTTCTGTTTGAACAAGTCTTGTTTAAACTTCTTCTTATTTTTTTTCTTTTACTAATGAAAAATCATTTAGTCTAACCTGGTACAGAGCTTGACTCATATAAAGATACTAATTTAGGTAATGCCACTGGCTGTGTTGGTTCGGTACGGAGCGCCGATGTCGCATGTCTGCTACCTCTGACTCCCTGTGTGTGTGTGTGTGTGTGTGTGTGTGTGTGTGTGTACTGATAGCCAGCTGAGGAGTTTTAGAGAGAGAGAGAGAGTCAAGGCAGTGGAAATAACGAGGGAGGGGGTATCCTATTGTGTAATCAGGTCTATATAAAGACAATAAAAATAAATAGGTTTATTATTATTTAGGATACAGGATATAACTGACACCTTAATAATCATACTGTAATGACAAAGAATATATTATAACTGTTGGCCGATCACTCCTGTACTTCCCCCATCCCCCTACATCGTGCCATTCCTTGGTGAACTTGCCCCGTGTTTCTGAACCACAACTCAACCTGTATCGTGGTTCATGTTACAAGGGAAGAGAATTATTTTCTATAACTCAGACTATAATTAGTATAGTGCACATCCCCTTATCCCCGTACCCTGAAGATTGGGTCTATGAATGTGCGTGGATGTAGTACAATTGAGGCTAAAAGGGAGGAGATTGGGAGAATGTTTGTGAGAAGAAAGTTGGATGTGTTAGCTTTGAGTGAAACGAAGATGAAAGGGAAGGGGGAATATATGTTTGGAAGTGTGAATGGAAGATTGTCAGGTGTTGATAGAGGAAGGGCAAGAGAAGGTGTGGCCTTGTTAGTGAGTCCGGAAGTGCAGCAGTGTGTGATTGAATGGAAGGAGGTGTCATCGAGACTGATGTGGGTGAAAGCGAAATTTGAACGTGAGTTGTGGGTGTTTGTGAGTGCATATGGGCCTGGTAGTGAAAGGGATGAACAAGAGAGGAGTCTTTCTGGAATGATGTTGATGAGTGTCTGCAGAGTTTTGGAGCGAATGTGAATGTGGTAATGATGGGAGATCTGAATGCTAGAGTGGGAAATGTAGCAGTTCAAGGCGTAGTTGGTATGCATGGTGTGCCTGGAAGAAATGAAAATGGGGAACGAATGATAGCGATGTGTGTTGAGCGAGAGATGGTGATTGGGAATACGCTGTTTGAGAAGAAAGATATTTATAAGTATACATGGGTGAGACAGGAGGGTGGAAGGGTTGTTGATAGAGCCTTGATGGACTATGTGGTTGTGTCTAGGAATGTAATAGGAAGATTGTTGGATGTGAGAGTTCTGAGAGGGGAGGGTGGAGGTATGTCTGACCACTACCTGGTGAAGTTAAGAGTAGGTAAGAGATGGGTGAGAGCTAGGAGGGTTAGGTGTGGCAGGGAGGTTTTGAAAGTGAGTGAGTTGGATAAAAGAGAGAAAAAGATAGAGTATCAGGAGAAATTGAAAGATGAGTGGAACGCAGTGAAAGATCGGGAAAATGGCAGTGTGGAGGAGGAATGGCAGTTGTTTAAGAGTGCTGTGGTGGAGCATGCAGAAGAGGTGTGTGGTGTGAGACGTGTGGGTGGTGGTGTAAGAAAAGGAAGTGAATGGTGGTGCGAGGAAGTAAGTATGGCTGTGGCTGAGAAGAGACGTGCATATGAAGTGTGGCTGCAGAGGAAGGATGAGATGTCATATGAAAGGTATAAGGAAAAGAGGAATAGAGCGAGAAGGGCTGTGCGTGATGCTAAAGTGGCAGCAGATGAGAGGTGGGGTAGGCGGCTGACAGAGAATTTTCAACAGAATAAGAAAATGTTTTGGAAGGAGGTGAAAAGGGTGCGAAAGGGAGAGTCTGGGAAGGAAGAACGAGTAAAAGCAGAGGATGGAAGGATGTTAATTGAGATGGATGCAGTAAGGAAGAGATGGGCAGAGTATTTTGAAAGATTGTTAAATGTAGAGGAGGAAAACGTGGCTGAGATTGTGGCAGATAGAAGGGTGCAAGGAATAAATGTGTTGGGAGAGTTGAATGATTCTTTGATCACGAAGGAGGAAGTGGAGAAGGCAGTAAAGGAGATGAAAACAGGGAAAGCTGCAGGTATGGATGGGTGTGCTGTGGAATGCCTGAAGGGTGGTGGAGTGACTATTGTTGACTGGTTAGTAAGATTATTGAATGTGTGCTTTGAGAAAGGTATGGTGCCAATTGACTGGGCAAGTGCTTGTGTGGTCCCGTTGTATAAAGGCAAGGGTGATAAGTATGAATGTACTAGCTTTAGGGGTATAAGTCTGTTGAGTGTTGTAGGTAAAGTGTATGGTAGAGTGTTAATTATGAGAGTTAGAGAGGGTACAGAGGGAGTGATTAGTGATGAGCAGTGTGGCTTTAGGAGAGGGAGGGGATGCGTTGATCAGGTGTTTGCTGTGAGACAAGTGTGTGAAAAGTATTTAGCGAAAGGCAAGGATGTGTTTTGGGCATTTATGGATTTAGAGAAAGCGTATGATAGAATTGATAGGGAGGCTTTGTGGACTGTTTTAAGATTGTATGGACTTGATGGTAGGTTACTAAAAGGGGTGAAAAGTTTTTATGTAAATAGTAGAGCGTGTGTAAGAGTGGGAAATGCTGTGAGTGATTGGTTTCCCGTGAGAGTGGGGCTGCGACAGGGATGTGTGATGTCGCCTTGGTTGTTTAATATTTACATGGATGGTGTTGTAAGGGAGGTGAATGCAAGAGTTTTAGGTGGTCTGAGTCTGGTAAATGTTGATGGAGGAGAGTGGAATCTGAAGCAACTGCTGTTTGCAGATGATACTGCATTGGTGACTGATTCAGAGGAGAAATTGAGACAGTTGGCAGAGGAGTTTGGAAGGGTGTGTGAAAGGAGGAAATTGAAAGTAAATGAGAATAAGAGTAAAGTGATGAAGTGTACGAGGTTGATAGATGGTAGGGGGATGAATATAGTTTTGAATGGTGAGTTGCTTGAGGAGGTAGATTGTTTTAAATATCTAGGGTCACATGTTGCTGTGGATGGAAGAATAGATGCAGAAGTGAAGTTTAGAATTAATGAAGTAGGAAAGGTGCTGGGAGGAATGAAAAAAGTGTTTAAATGTCGTTCGCTTAGAATGGATGTAAAGAGAAGGCTGTATGAGGGTGTTGTGGTACCGACTGCGTTATATGGGGCTGAAACATGGAATATGGGTGTAGCAGAGAGGAAAAGTTTGAATGTAATGGAGATGAGATGTCTGAGGAGTATGTGTGGAGTGACGCGTATGGATCGAGTGCGAAATGATGAAGTGCGAAGGAGAACTGGAGTTGTTCGGGAGATGGCTGGTAGAGTTGAGCAGAGGGTGTTGCAATGGTTTGGGCATATGGAGAGAATGGATAATGAGCGATTGGTGAAAAAGATAACTAGATCTGATGTGAGAGGTGTAAGACTGAGAGGAAGACCACGGAATAGGATGGATGGACAGTGTGAAGAGAGCGCTGGATGCGAGAGGGATGTCTGTTGAGCAAGGAAGAGTGGCTGTGCGTGACAGAAATAAATGGAGAGAAATTGTGAATGAATAAGTGATGACGCAGCCCTGAGGGGATATTCTCCCGCTTTTGGTCTGATCAGCTAGTCAGGTCAGGTGCGGGTAAGGGGATGGGTCTGTTATGATGTGGCAGGGGTAAACCAGTTCTGCTGTCGGGCCCTGCTGTGGATGTCACTGCTTGCATTGCGCAGTTGACCCTTGTGCGGTGTGATGCGGTGAGGATCTGTCCGTTCTCCCCTTTGGGGCTAAGATGCGAATGAATGTGTTTGAATGGATGAGTAAATGGAGAGTGAGTCGTCCTGTCTCGGCTACCTCCCTTTCCTTGGGGGAAGCAGCCTTGGTATATAGATAGATAGATAGATCATAGCATAATACAATGGCCACATAATATAATTCGGAGGATGAAGCTTAGCCATTCGAAAAATTGTCGGGCATGTACACACACACACACACACACACACACACACACACACATACACACTGGCGTGCGCTGTTGCCACGTTAGCCAAATCCCGCAACCAGGTGGTCCAGTCGGAAATCTTGCCGAGTGTACATAGAAAATAACAATTTAAAGGAAGGAATGAGAAACCCTTATTTTTACACACACTTTCTAACTACCGTGTGTTGTCCAAAGAGTGT